>NW_026114621.1:0-64199 GCF_025201925.1 Gopherus flavomarginatus | reverse complement strand
TGGGGCCCCAACACCAGCTCCAGGGGCCCAACCCCTGAGGACTCGAACCATACCTACAGTGGCCTAACCCCTGGGGGCCCCCACCCCAGCTCCAAGGGCCCAAAACCTGAGTGCCCGAACCATAGCTCCAGGGGCCTAACTCCTGGGGCCCCAATACCAGCGCCAGGGGCCCAACCCCTGGGGGCCCCAACACCAGCTCCAGGGGCCCAACCCCTGAATGCCCGAACCATAGCTCCAGGGGCCTAAGCCCTGGGGCCCGAAGACCAGCTCTAGGGGCCCAGCCCCTGGGGGCCCCAACACCAGTCCAGGGGCCCAACCCCTGAGCGCCCGAAGCATAGCTCGAGGGGCCTAAAACCTCGGGGCCCCAACACCATCTCCAGGGGCCCAACCCCTGAGCGCCCGAACAATAACTCCAGGGGCCTAACCTCTGGGGGACCCCACCCCAGCTCCAACGGCCCAACCCCTGAGCGCTGGAACAATAGCTCCAGGGGCCTAACCCCTGGGGGACCCAACCCCAACCCCAGGAGCCCAACCCCTGGGAGCCCCAACGCCAGCTCCAGGGGCCCAACCCTTGAGCGCCCAAACCATAGCTCCAGGGGCCTAACCCCTGGGGCCCCAACACCAGCTCCAGGGGCTCAACCCCTGGGGGCCCCAACACCAACTCCAGGGGCCCAACCTCTCAGCGCCCGAACCATAGCTCCAGGGGTCTAACCCCCGGGGGCTCCAAGACTAGCTCCAGGGGTCCAACCCCTGAGCGCCCGAACCATAGCTGCAGGGGCCTAACCCCTGGGGGCCCCACCCAAGCTCTAACGGCCCAACCCCTGAGCGCCGGAACCATAGCTCCAGGGGCCTAACCCCTGGGGGCCCCAACCCCAGCCCCAGGAGCCCAACCCCTGGGGGCCCCAACACCAGCTCCAGGGGCCCAACCCCTCAGCGCCCGAACCATTGCTCCAGGGGCCCAACCCCTGAGCGCCCGAACCATAGCTCCAGGGGCCTAACCCCTTGGGGCCCCAATACCAGCTCCAGGGGTCCAACCCCTGGGGGCCCTAACACCAGCTCCAGGGGCCCAACCCATGAGCGCCCGAATCATAGCTCCAGGAGCCTAATCCCTGGGGGCCCCAAAACCAGCTCCAAGGGCCCAACCCCTGGGGCCCTCGACCCCAGCTCCAGGGGCCCAACCCCTGAGCGCCCGTACCAAAGCTCCAGCGCCCTAACTCCTGGGGGCCAAAACCCCACCTCCAGCGGCCCAACCCCTGGGGGCCCAAACACGAGCTCCAGGGGCCCAACCCCTGAGCGCCCGAACCATAGCTCCAGGGGCCTAACCCCTGGGACCCCAACAACAGCTCCAGGGGCCCAAACCCTGAGCGCCCGAAACATAGTTCCAGGGGCCTAACCCCTGGGGGCCCCAACACCAGCTCCAAGGGCCCAACGCCTCAGCACCCGAACAATACCTCCAGGGGCCTAACCCCTGGGGGACCCAACACCAGCTCCAGGGGCCCAACCCCTGAGCGCCTGAACCATACCTCCAGGGGCCTAACCCCTGGGGGCCCCCACCCCAGCTCCAAGGGCCCAACCCCTGAGCGCCCGAATCATAGCTCCAGGAGCCTAATCCCTGGGGGCCCCAAAACCAGCTCCAAGGGCCCAACCCCTGGGGCCCTCGACCCCAGCTCCAGGGGCCCAACCCCTGAGCGCCCGTACCAAAGCTCCAGCGCCCTAACTCCTGGGGGCCAAAACCCCAGCTCCAGCGGCCCAACCCCTGGGGGCCCAAACACGAGCTCCAGGGGCCCAACCCCTGAGCGCCCGAACCATAGCTCCAGGGGCCTAACCCCTGGGACCCCAACAACAGCTCCAGGGGCCCAAACCCTGAGCGCCCGAAACATAGCTCCAGGGGCCTAACCCCTGGGGGCCCCAACACCAGCTCCAAGGGCCTAACGCCTCAGCACCCGAACAATACCTCCAGGGGCCTAACCCCTGGGGGACCTAACACCAGCTCCAGGGGCCCAACCCCTGAGCGCCCGAACCATAGCTCCAGGGGCCCAACCCCTGAGCGCCCGTACCATAGCTCCAGGGGCATAACCCCTGGGGCCCCAACACCAGCTCCAGGGGCCCAGCCCCTAGGGCTATAACACCAGCTCCAGGGGGCCAACCCCTGAGCGCCCAAACCATAGCTCCAGGGGCCTAATACCTGGGGGCCCCAACCACAGCTCCAGGGGCCCAAACCCTGGGGGCCGCACCACCAGCTCCAGGGGCCCAACCCCATAGCGCCTGAACCATAGCTCCAGGGGCCTAATCCCTGGGGCCCCAACACCAGCACCAGGGGCCCAACCCCTGGGGGCTCCAACACGAGCTCCAGGGTCCCAACCCCTGAGTGCCCGAACCATAGCTCCAGGGGCCTAACCACTAGGGGCCCCCACCCCAGCTCCAAGGGCCCAACCCCTGAGCGCCCGAACCATAGCGCCAGGGGACTAACCCCTGGGGCCCCAACACCAGGTCTATGGGCCCAACCCCAGACGGCCCCAACACCATCTCCAGGGGCCCAACCCCTGAGAGCCCGAACCATAGCTCCAGGGGCCTAACCCCTGGGGGCCCCCACCCCAGCTCCAAGGGCCCAGCCTCTGAGCGCAAGAACCATAGTTCCAGGGGCCCAACCCCTGAGCGCCCGAACCATAGCTCTAGGGGCCTAACGCCTCGGGCCCCAACACGAGCTCCAGGGCCCTAACCCCTCGGGGCATCAACACCAGCTCCAGGGGCCCAACCCCTGAGAGCCCGAACCATATCTCCAGGGGCCTAACCCCTGGGCACCCGAACCCCAGCTCCAGGGGCCCAAACCCTGGGGGCCCCAACACCAGCTCCAGGGGCCCAACCCCTGAGCGCCCGAACCATAGCTCCAGGGGCCTAACACCTGGGGGCCCCAACCCCAGCTCCAGGGGCCCAACCCCTGGGGGCCCCAACACCAGCTCCAGTGGCCCAAGCCCTGAGCGCCCGAACCATAGCTCCAGGGGCCTAACCCCTGGGGGCCCCAACCCCAGCTCCAGAGGCCCAACCCCTGGGGGCCCAAACACCAGCTCCAGGGTTGCAACCCCTGAGCGCCAGAACCATAGCTCCAGGGGCCTAACCCCTGGGGCCCCAACACCAGCTCCAGGGGTCCAACCCGAGGGGGCCCTAAAACCAGCTTTAGGGGCCCAACCCCTGAGCGCTCGAACAATACCTCCAGGGGCCTAACCCCTGGGGGCCCCAACACCAGCTCCAGGGGCCCAACCCCTGAGCACTAGAACCATAGCTCCAGGGGCCTAACTCCTGGGGCCCCAACACCAGCGCCAGTGGCGCAACCCCTGGGGTCCCCAACACCAGCTACAGGGGCCCAACCCCTGAGCGCCCGAACAATACCTCCAGGGGCCAACCCGTGGGGGCCCCAACACCAGCTCCAAGGGCCAAACCCGTGAGCGCCCGAACCATAGCTCCAGGGGCCTAAACCCCGGGGGCCCCAACCCCAGCTCCAGGGGCCCAACACTTGGGGCCCTCGACCCCAGCTCCAGGGGCCCAACCCCTGAGCGCCCGAAACATAGCTCGAGGGGCCTAAAACCTCGGGGCCCAAACACCAGGTCCAGGGGCCCAACCCCTGAGCGCCCGAACAATACCTACAGGGGTCTAACCCCTGTGGGCCCCAACACCATCTCCAGGGGTCCAAACCCTGAGCGCCCGAACCATAGCTGCAGGGGCCTGACCGCTGGGGGACCCCACCCCAGCTCCAATGGCCCAACCCCTGAGCGCCGGAACCATAGTTCCAGGGGCCTAAACACTGGCGGCCCCAACCCCAGCCCCAGGAGTCCAACCCCTGGGGGCCCCAACACCAGATCCAGGGGCCCAACCCCTGAGCGCCCGAACCATAGCTCCAGGGGCATAACCCCTGGGGCTCCAGCACCAGCTCCAGGGGCCCAACCCCAGGGGGCCCCAACAAAGGCTCCAGGGGCCCAACCCTGCAGCGCCCGAACCATAGCTCCAGGTTTCTAACCCCCGGGGGCTCCAACCCCAGCTCCAGGGGCCCAACCCCTGGGGGCCCCAACACCAGCTCCAAGGGCCCAACCCTTGAGCGCCCGAACCATAGCTCCAGGGGCCTAACCCCCAGGGGCCCCAACCCCAGCTCCAGGGGCCCAACCCTTGGGGCCCTCGACCCCAGCTCCAGGGGCCCAACCCCTGAGCGCCCGAACTATAGCTCCAGGGGCCCAACCCCTGAGCTCTCGAACCATAGCTCCAGGGGTATAACCCCCGGGGGCTCCAGCCCCAGCTCCAGGGGTCCAACCCCTGAGTGCTCGAACCATAGCTGCAGGGGCCTAACCCCTGGGGGACCCCACCCCAGCTCCAACGGCCCAACCCCTGAGCGCCCGAACCATAGCTCCAGGGGCCTAACCCCTGGGGGCCCCAACAACAGCCCCAGGAGCCCAACCCCTGGGGGCCCCAACACCAGCTCCAGGGGCCCAACCCCTGAGCGCTCGAACCATCGCTCCAGGGGCCCAACCCCTGAGCGCCTGAACCATAGCTCCAGGGGCCTAATCCCTGGGGCACCAACACCAGCTCCAGGGGCCCAACCCCTGACCGCCCGAACCATAGCTCCAGGGGCCTAACCCCTGGGGGCCCCAACCCCAGGTCCAGGGGCCAAACCCCTGGAGCCCTCGACCCCAGCTCCAGGGGCCCAACCCCTGAGCGCCCGAATCATAGCTCCAGGGGCCCAACCCCTGAGCTCCCGAACCATAGCTCCAGGGGCCTAACCCCTGGGGCCCTAACACCAGCTCCAGGGGCCCAACCCCTGGGGGCCCCAACACCAGCTCCAGGGGCCCAACCCCTGAGGGCCCGAACCATAGCTCCAGGGTCCTAACCCCTGGGGCCCCAACACCAGCTACAGGGGTCCAACCCCTCGGGGCCATAACACCAGCTTCAGGGGCCCAACCCCTGAGCGCCCGAACCATAGCTCCAGGGGCCTAATCCCTGGGGACCCCAAAACCAGCTCCAAGGGCCCAACTCCTGAGCGTCCGAACGATACCTCCAGGAGCCTAACCCCTGGGGGACCCAACACCAACTCCAGGGACCCAACCCCTGAGCGCCCGAACCATAGCTCCAGAGGCCTAAACCCTGGGGGCCCCCACCCCAGCTCCAGGGGCCCAAACCCTGAGCACCCGAACAATACCTCCAGGGGCCTAATCCCTGGGGGCCCCAACACCAGCTGCTCGGGCCCTACCCCTGAGTGCCCGAACCATAGCTCCAGGGGCCTAACCACTGGGGGCCCCCACCCCAGCTCCAAGGGCCCAACCCCTGAGCGCCCGAACCATAGTGCCAGGGGCCTAACCCCTGGGGCCCCAACACCAGCCCCACGGGCCCAACCCCTGGGAGCCCCAACACCAGCTCCAGGGGCCCAACCCCTGAGCGCCCGAACCATAGCTCCAGAGGCCTAACCCCTGGGGCCCCAAACCCAACTCCACGGGCCCAACCCCAGACGGCCCTAACACCAGCTCCAGGGGCCCAACCCCTGAGAGCCCAAAACATAGCTCCAGGGGCCCAACCCCTGACAGCCCTAACACCAGCTCCAGGGGCCCAACCCCTGAGCGCCTGAACCATTGCTCCAGGGGCCTAACCCCTGGGGCCCCAACACCAGATCCAGGAGCCCAGCCCCTGGGGGTCCGAACACCAGTCCAGGGGCCCAACCCCTGAGCGCCCGAAGCATAGCTCGAGGGGCCTAACCGCTCGGGGCCCCAACACCAGCTATAGGGGCCCAACCCCGGAGCGCCCGAACAATACCTCCAGGGGTCTAACCCCTGTGGGCCCCAACACCAGCTCCAGAGGTCCAACCCCTGAGCGCCCGAACCATAGCTGCAGGGGCCTAACCTCTGGGGGACTCCACCCCAGCTCCAATGGCCCAACCCCTGAGCGCTGGAACAATAGCTCCAGGGGCCTAACCACTGGGGGCCCCAACCCCAGCCCCAGGAGCCCAACCCCTGGGGGCCCCAACACCAGCTCCAGGGGCCCAACCCTTGAGCGCCCGAACCATAGCTCCAGGCGCCTACTCCTGGGGCCCCCACACCAGCTCCAGGGGCCCAACCCCTGGGGGCCCCAACACCAGCTCCAGGGGCCCAACCCCTCAGCGCCCGAACCATAGCTCCATGGGTCTAACCCCCGGGGGCTCCAACCCCAGCCCCAGGGGTCCAACCCCTGAGCGTCCGAACCATAGCTGCAGGGGCCTAACCCCTGGGGGCCCCCACCCAAGCTCCAACGGCCCAACCCCTGAGCGCCGGAACCATAGCTCCAGGGGCCTAACCCCTGGGGGCCGCAAACCCAGCCCCAGGAGCCCAAACCCCTGGGGGCCCCAACACTAGCTCCAGGGACCCAACCCCTGAGCGCCCGAACCATCGCTCCAGGGGCCCAACCCCTGAGCGCCCGAACCATAGCTCCAGGGGCATAACACCTGGGGCCCCAACACCAGCTCCAGGGGCCCAACCCCTGGGGGCCCCAACAAAGGCTCCAGGGGCCCAACCCTTGAGCGCCCGAACCATAGCACCAGGGGCCTAACCCCCAGGGGCCCCAACCCCAACTCCAGGGGCCCAACCCTTTAGGCCCTCTACCCCAGCTCCAGGGGCCCAACACCTAAGCTCCGGAACCATAGCTCCAGGGGTATAACCCCCGGGGGCTCCAGCCCCAGCTCCAGGGGTCCAACCCCTGAGTGCCCGAACCATAGCTGCAGGGGCCTAACCCCTGGGGGCCCCCACCCCAGCTCCAACGGACCAACCCCTGAGCGCCCGAACCATAGCTCCAAGGGTCTAACCCCTGGGGGCCCCAACAACAGCCCCACGAGCCCAACCCCTGGGGGCCCCACAACCAGCTCCAGGGGCCCAACCCCTGAGCGTCCGAACCATCGCTCCAGGGGCCCAACCCCTGAGCGCCTGAACCATAGCTCCAGGGGCCAAATCCCTGAGGCCCCAACACCAGCTCCAGGGGCCCAACCCCTGGGGGCCCCAACATCAGCTCCAGGGGCCCAACCCCTGACAGCCTGAACCATAGCTCCAGGGGCCTAACCCCTGGAGGCCCCAACCCCAGGTCCAGGGGCCAAACCCCTGGAGCACTCGACCCCAGCTCCAGGGGCCCAACCCCTGAGCGCTCGAACCATAGCTCCAGGGGCCTAAACCCTGGGGGCCCCCACCCCAGCTCCAGGGACCCAACCCCTGGGGCCCTCGACCGCACCTCCAGAGGCCCAAACCCTGAGCGCCCGAACAATACCTTCAGGGGCCTAATCCCTGGGGGCCCCAACACCAGTTCTTCGGGCCCTACCCCTGAGTGCCCGAACCATAGCTCCAGGGGCCTAACCACTGGGGGACCCCACCCCAGCTCTAAGTGCCCAAAACCTGAGCGCCCGAACCATAGCGCCAGGGGCCTAACCCCTGGGACCCCAACACCAGCTCCACGGGCCCAACCCCTGGGAGCCCCAACACCAGCTCCAGGGGCCCAACCCCTGAGAGCCCGAAACATAGCTTCAGGGGCCCAACCCCTGACAGCCCCAACACCAGCTCCAGGGGCCCAACCCCTGAGCACCCGAACCATAGCTCCAGGGGCCTAACCCCTGGGGCCCCAAAGCCAGCTCCAGGAGCCCAGCCCCTGGGGGTCCGAACACCAGTCCGGGGGCCCAACCCCTGAGCGCCCGAAGTATAGCTCGAGGGGCCTAACCCCTCGGGGCCCCAACACCAGCTATAGGGGCCCAACCCCGGAGCGCCCGAACAATACCTCCAGGGGCCTAACCCCTGTGGGCCCCAACACCAGCTCCAGGGGTCCAACCCCTGAGCGCCCGAACCATAGCTGCAGGGGCCTAACCTCTGGGGCACCCCACCCCAGCTCCAACGGCCCAAACCCTGAGCGCTGGAACAATAGCTCCAGGGGCCTAACCCCTGGGGGCCCCAACCCCAGCCTCAGGAGCCCAACCCCTGGGGGCCCAAACATCAGCTCCAGGGGCCCAACCCTTGAGAGCCCGAACCATAGCTCCAGGGGCCTAACCCCTGGGGCCCCAACACCAGCTCCAGGGGCCCAACCGCTGGGGGCCCCAACACCAGCTCCAGGGACCCAAACCCTCACCGGCCGAACCATAGCTCCAGGGGTCTAACCCCCGGGGGCTCCAACCCCAGCTCCAGGGGTCCAACAGCTGAGCGCCCGAACCATAGCTGCAGGGGCCTAACCCCTGGGGGCCCCCACCCAAGCTCCAACGGCCCAACCCCTGGGGGCCCCAACACCAGCTCCAGGGGCCCAACCCCTGAGCGCCCGAACCATCGCTCCAGGGGCCCAACCCGTGAGCGCCCGAACCATAGCTCCAGGGGCATAACCCCTGGGGCCCCAACCACAGCTACAGGGGCCCAAACCCTGGGGGCCCAACCATCAGCTCCAGGGTTCCAACCCCTGAGCGCCCGAACCATAGCTCCAGGGGCCTAATCCCTGGGGCCCCACCACCAGCTACAGTGTCCCAACCCCTGAGCGCCCTAACCATAGCTCCAGGGGCCTAATCCCTGGGGGCCCAACACCAGCTAAAAGGACCCAATCCCTGAGCGCCCGAACAATAGCTCCCCGGCCCCACCCCTGGAAGCACCAACACCAGCTCCAGGGGCCCAACACCTGAGCGCCCGAACCATAGCTCCAGAGGCCTAACCCCTGGGGCCCCAACCCCAGCTCCATAGGCCCAACCTCAGACGGCCCCAACACCAGCTCCAGGGGCCCAACCCCTGAGAGCCCGAAATATAGCTCCAGGGGTCTAACCCCCGGGGGTTTCCAACCCCAGCTCCAGGGGTCCAACCCCTGAGCGCCCGAACCATAGCTGCAGGGGCCTAACCCCTGGGGGCCCCCACCCAAGCTCCAATTGCCCAACCCCTGAGCGCCGGAACCATAGCTCCAGGGGCCTAACCCCTGGGGGGGTCAACCCCAGCCCCAGGAGCCCAACCCCTGGGGGGACCAACACCAGATCCAGGGGCCCAACCCCTGAGCGCCCGAACCATCGCTCCAGTGGCCCAACCCCTGAGCGCCCAAACCATAGCACCAGGGGCCTAACCCCTGGGGCCCCAACACCAGCTCCAGGGGTCCAACCCCTGGGGGCCCTAACACGAGCTCCAGGGACCCAACCCCTCAGCGCCCGAACCATGGCTCCAGGAGCCTAATCCCTGGGGGCCCCAAAACCAGCTCCAAGGGCCCAACCCCTGGGGCCCTCGACCCCAGCTCCAGGGGCCCAACCCCTGAGCGCCCGTACCACACCTCCAGGGGCCTAACCCCTGGGGGCCCAAACCCCAGCTCCAGTGGCCCAACCCCTGGGGGCCGCAACACGAGCTCCAGGGGCCCAACCCCTGAGCGCCCGAACCATAGCTCCAGGGGCATAACACCTGGGGCCCCAACACCAGCTCCAGGGGCCCAACCCCTGGGGGCCCCGAACAAAGGCTCCAGGGGCCCAACCCCGCAGCGCCCGAACCATAGCTCCAGGTGTCTAACCCCCGGAGGCTCCAACCCCAGCTCCAGGGGCCCAACCCCTGGGGGCCCCAACACCAGCTCCAAGGGCCCAACCCTTGAGCGCCCGAACCATAGCTCCAGGGGCCTAACCCCCGGGGGCCCCAACACCAGCTCCAGGGGCCCAACCCCTGACCGCCCGAACCATAGCTTCAGGGGCCTAACCCCTGGGGGCCCCACCCTCAGCTCCAGGGGCCAAACCCCTGGAGCACTCGACCCCAGCTCCAGGGGCCCAACCCATGAGCGCCCGAACCATAGCTCCAGGGGCCTAAACCCTGGGGTCCCCCACCCCAGCTCCAGGGACCCAACCCCTGGGGCCCTCGACCGCAGCTCCAGAGGCCCAAACCCTGAGCGCCCGAACAATACCTCCAGGGGCCTAATCCCTGGGGGCCCCAACACCAGCTCTTCGGGCCCTACCCCTGAGTGCCCGAACCATAGCTCCAGGGGCCTAACCACTGGGGGACCCCACCCCAGCTCTAAGGGCCCAAAACCTGAGCGCTCGAACCATAGCGCCAGGGGCCTAACCCCTGGGGCCCCAACACCAGCTCCACGGGCCCAACCCCTGGGAGCCCCAACACCAGCTCCAGGGGCCCAACCCCTGAGCGCCCGAACCATAGCTCCAGAGGCCTAACCCCTGGGGGCCCCAAACCCAACTCCACGGGCCCAACCCCAGTCGGCCCCAACACCAGCTCCAGGGGCCCAACCCCTGACAGCCCCAACACCAGCTCCAGGGGCCCAAACCCTGAGCGCCCGAACCATAGCTCCAGGGGCCTAACCCCTGGGGCCCCAAAACCAGCTCCAGGAGCCCAGCCCCTGGGGGTCCGAACACCAGTCCGGGGGCCCAACCCCTGAGCGCCCGAAGTATAGCTCGAGGGTCCTAACCCCTCGGGGCCCCAACACCAGCTATAGGGGCCCAACCCCTGAGCGCCCGAACAATACCTCCAGGGGCCTAACGCCTGTGGGCCCCAACACCAGCTCCAGGGGTCCAACCCCTGAGCCCCCGAACCATAGCTGAAGGGGCCTAACCTCTGGGGAACCCCACCCCAGCTCCAACGGCCCTACCCCTGAGCGCTGGAACAATAGCTCCAGGGGCCTAACCCCTGGGGGCCCCAACCCCAGCCCCAGGAGCCCAACCTCTGGGGGCCCAAATATCAGCTCCAGGGGCCCAACCCTTGAGAGCCCGAACCATAGCTCCAGGGGCCTAACCCCTGGGGCCCCAACACCAGCTCCAGGGGCCCAACCGCTGGGGGCCCCAACACCAGCTCCAGGTGCCCAAACCCTCAGCGGCCGAACCATAGCTCCAGGGGTCTAACCCCCGGGGGCTCCAACCCCAGCTCCAGGGGTCCAAGAGCTGAGCGCCCGAACCGTAGCTGCAGGGGCCTAACCCCCGGGGGCCCCCACCCAAGCTCCAACGGCCCAACCCCTGGGGGCCCCAACACCAGCTCCAGGGGCCCAAATCCTGAGCGCCCGAACCATCGCTCCAGGGGCCCAACCCGTGAGCGCCTGAACCATAGCTCCAGGGGCATAACCCCTGGGGCCCCAACCACAGCTCCAGGGGCCCAAACCCTGGGGGCCCCACCACAAGCTCCAGGGGCCCAACCGCTGAGCGCCCGAACCATAGCTCCAGGGGCCTAATCCCTGGGGCCCCAACACCAGCTCCAGGGGCCCAACCCCTGGGGGCTCCAACACCAGCTCCAGGGTCCCAACCCCTGAGCGCCCTAACCATAGCCCCAGGGGCCTAATCCCTGGGGGCCCAACACCAGCTAAAAGGACCCAACCCCTGAGCGCCCGAACAATAGCTCCACGGGCCCAACCCCTGGGAGCCCCAACACCAGCTCCAGGGGCCCAACACCTGAGCGCCCGAACCATAGCTCCAGAGGCCTAACCCCTGGGGCCCCAACCCCAGCTCCATAGGCCCAACCTCAGACGGCCCCAACACCAGCTCCAGGGGCCCAACCCCTGAGAGCACGAAACATAGCTCCAGGGGCCCAACCCCTGACAGCCCCAACACCAGCTCCAGGGGCCCAACCCCTGAGCGCCCGAACCAGAGCTCCAGGGGTCTAACCCCCGGGGGCTCCAACCCCAGCTCCAGGGGTCCAACCTCTGAGCGCCCGAACCATAGCTGCAGGGGCCTAACCCCTGGGGGCCCCCACCCAAGCTCCAACTGCCAAACCCCTGAGCGTCGGAACCATAGCTCCAGGGGCCTAACCCCTGGGGGGGCCAACCCCAGCCCCAGGAGCCCAACCCCTGGGGGCCCCAACACCAGATCCAGGGGCCCAACCCCTGAGCGCCCGAACCATCGCTCCAGGGGCCCAACCCCTGAGCGCCCGAACCATAGCTCCAGGGGCCTAACCCCTGGGGCCCCAACACCAGTTCCAGGGATCCAACCCCTGGGGGCCCTAACACGAGCTCCAGGGACCCAACCCCTCAACGCCCGAACCATAGCTCCAGGAGCCTAATCCCTGGGGGCCCCAAACCCAGCTCCAAGGGCCCAACCCCTGGGGCCCTCGACCCCAGCTCCAGGGGCCCAACCCCTGAGCGCCCGTACCACACCTCCAGGGGCCTAACCCCTGGGGGCCCAAACCCCAGCTCCAGTGGCCCAACCCCTGGGGGCCGCAACACGAGCTCCAGGGGCCCAACCCCTGAGCGCACGAACCATAGCTCAAGGGGCCTAACCCCTGGGGCCCCAACACGAGCTCCAGGAGCCTAACCCCTGGGGACCCCAAAACCAGCTCCAGGGGCCCAACCACAGAGGGCCCTACCCATAGCTCCAGGGGCCCAACCCCTGGGGGCCCCAACACCAGCTCCAGGGGCCCAACCCCTCAGCGCCAGAACCATAGCTCAAGGGGCCTAATCCCTGGGGCCCCAACACCAGCTCCAGGGGCCGAACCCCTGGGGGCCCGAACACCAGCTCCAGGGGCCAAACCCCAGAGCGCCCTACCCATAGCTCCAGAGGCCCAACCCCTGGGGGCCCCAACACCAGCTCCAGGGGCACAACCCCTGAGCGCCCGTACCACACCTCCAGGGGCCTAACCCCTGGGGGCCCAAACCCCAGCTCCAGTGGCCCAACCCCTGGGGGCCGCAACACGAGCTCCAGGGGCCCAACCCCTGAGCGCACGAACCATAGCTCAAGGGGCCTAACCCCTGGGGCCCCAACACGAGCTCCAGGAGCCTAACCCCTGGGGACCCAAAAACCAGCTCCAGGGGCCCAACCAGAGAGGGCCCTACCCATAGCTCCAGGGGCCCAACCCCTGGGGGCCCCAACACCAGCTCCAGGGGCCCAACCCCTCAGCGCCAGAACCATAGCTCAAGGGGCCTAATCCCTGGGGCCCCAACACCAGCTCCAGGGGCCGAACCCCTGGGGGCCCGAACACCAGCTCCAGGGGCCAAACCCCAGAGCGCCCTACCCATAGCTCCAGAGGCCCAACCCCTGGGGGCCCCAACACCAGCTCCAGGGGCCCAACCCCTCAGCGCCAGAACCATAGCTCAAGGGGCCTAATCCCTGGGGCCCCAACTCCAGCTCCAGGGGCCCAACCCCTGGGGGCACCAACACCAGCTCCAAGGACAAAACCCCTGAGCGCCTGAAAAATACCTACAGGGGCCTAACCCCTGGGGGCCCCAACACCAGCTCCTCGGGCCCTACCCCTGAGTGCCCGAACCATAGCTCCAGGGGCCTAACCACTGGGGGCCCCCACCCCAGCTCCAAGGGTCCAACCCCTGAGCGCCGAACCATAGCGCCAGGGGCCTAACCCCTGGGGCCCCAACACCAGCTCCACGGGCCCAACCCCTGGGAGCCCCAACACCAGCTCTAGGGGCCCAACTCCTGAGCGCCCGAACCATAGCTCCAGAGGCCTAACCCCTGGGGCCCCAACCCCAGCTCCATAGGCCCAACCCCAGACGGCCCCAACACCAGGTCCAGGGGCCCAACCCCTGAGAGCCCGAAACATAGCTCCAGGGGCCCAACCCCTGACAGCCCCAACACCAGCTCCAGGGGCCCAACCCCTGATCGCCCGAACCAGAGCTCCAGGGGCCTAACCCCTGGGGCCCGAACACCAGCTCCAGGGGCCCAGCCCCTGGGGGTCCGAACACCAGTCCAGGGGCCGAACCCCTGAGCGCCCGAAGCATAGCTCGAGGGGCCTACCTCTCGGGCCCCAACACGAGCTATAGAGGCCCAACCCCTGAGCGCCCGAACAATACCTCCAGGGGCCTAACCCCTGTGGGCCCCAACACCAGCTCCAGGGGTCCAAACCTTGAGCGCCCGAACCATAGCTGCAGGGGCCTAACCCCTGGGGGCCCTCACCCCATCTCCAATGGCCCAACCCCTGAGCGCCGGAACCATAGCTCCAGGGGCCTAACGCCGGGGGGCCCCAACCCCAGCCCCAGGAGTCCAACCCCTGGGGGCCCCAACACCAGCTCCAGGGGCCCAACCCCTGAGCTCCCGAACCATAGCTCCAGGGGCCTAATCCCTGGGGCCCCAACACCAGCTCCAGGGGCCCAACCCCTGGGGGCTCCAACACCAGCTCCAGGGTCCCAACCCCTGAGCGCACTAACCATAGCTCCAGGGGCCTAATCCCTGGGGGCCCAACACCAGCTAAAAGGACCCAACCCCTGAGCGCCCGAACAATAGCTCCACGGGCCCAACCCCTGGGAGCCCCAACACCAGCTCCAGGGACCCAACACCTGAGCGCCCGAACCATAGCTCCAGAGGCCTAACCCCTGGGGCCCCAACCCCAGCTCCATAGGCCCAACCTCAGACGGCCCCAACACCAGCTCCAGGGGCCCAACCCCTGAGAGCCCGAAACATAGCTCCAGGGGCCCAACCCCTGACAGCCCCAACACCAGCTCCAGGGGCCCAAACCCTGAGCGCCCGAACCAGAGATCCAGGGGTCTAACCCCCGGGGGCTCCAACCCCAGCTCCAGGGGTCCAACCTCTGAGCGCCCGAACCATAGCTGCAGGGGCCTAACCCCTGGGGGCCCCCACCCAAGCTCCAACTGCCCAACCCCTGAGCGTCGGAACCATAGCTCCAGGGGCCTAACCCCTGGGGGGGCCAACCCCAACCCCAGGAGCACAACCCCTGGGGGCCCCAACACCAGATCCAGGGGCCCAACCCCTGAGCGCCCGAACCATCGCTCCCGGGGCCCAACCCCTGAGCGCCCGAACCATAGCTCCAGGGGCCTAACCCCTGGGGCCCCAACACCAGTTCCAGGGGTCCAACCCCTGGGGGCCCTAACACGAGCTAAAGGGACCCAACCCCTCAACGCCCGAACCATAGCTCCAGGAGCCTAATCCCTGGGGGCCCCAAACCCAGCTCCAAGGGCCCAACCCCTGGGGCCCTCGACCCCAGCTCCAGGGGCCCAACCCCTGAGCGCCCGTACCACACCTCCAGGGGCCTAACCCCTGGGGGCCCAAACCCCAGCTCCAGTGGCCCAACCCCTGGGGGCCGCAACACGAGCTCCAGGGGCCCAACCCCTGAGCGCACGAACCATAGCTCAAGGGGCCTAACCCCTGGGGCCCCAACACGAGCTCCAGGAGCCTAACCCCTGGGGACCCCAAAACCAGCTCCAGGGGCCCAACCACAGAGGGCCCTACCCATAGCTCCAGGGGCCCAACCCCTGGAGGCCCCAACACCAGCTCCAGGGGCCCAACCCCTCAGCGCCAGAACCATAGCTCAAGGGGCCTAATCCCTGGGGCCCCAACACCAGCTCCAGGGGCCGAACCCCTGGGGGCCCGAACACCAGCTCCAGGGGCCAAACCCCAGAGCGCCCTACCCATAGCTCCAGAGGCCCAACCCCTGGGGGCCCCAACACCAGCTCCAGGGGCCCAACCCCTCAGCGCCAGAACCATAGCTCAAGGGGCCTAATCCCTGGGGCCCCAACTCCAGCTCCAGGGGCCCAACCCCTGGGGGCACCAACACCAGCTCCAAGGACAAAACCCCTGAGCGCCTGAAAAATACCTACAGGGGCCTAACCCCTGGGGGCCCCAACACCAGCTCCTCGGGCCCTACCCCTGAGTGCCCGAACCATAGCTCCAGGGGCCTAACCACTGGGGGCCCCATCCCCAGCTCCAAGGGTCCAACCCCTGAGCGCCGAACCATAGCGCCAGGGGCCTAACCCCTGGGGCCCCAACACCAGCTCCACGGGCCCAACCCCTGGGAGCCCCAACACCAGCTCTAGGGGCCCAACTCCTGAGCGCCCGAACCATAGCTCCAGAGGCCTAACCCCTGGGGCCCCAACCCCAGCTCCATAGGCCCAACCCCAGACGGCCCCAACACCAGGTCCAGGGGCCCAACCCCTGAGAGCCCGAAACATAGCTCCAGGGGCCCAACCCCTGACAGCCCCAACACCAGCTCCAGGGGCCCAACCCCTGATCGCCCGAACCAGAGCTCCAGGGGCCTAACCCCTGGGGCCCGAACACCAGCTCCAGGGGCCCAGCCCCTGGGGGTCCGAACACCAGTCCAGGGGCCGAACCCCTGAGTGCCCGAAGCATAGCTCGAGGGGCCTACCTCTCGGGCCCCAACACCAGCTATAGAGGCCCAACCCCTGAGCGCCCGAACAATACCTCCAGGGGCCTAACCCCTGTGGGCCCCAACACCAGCTCCAGGGGTCCAAACCTTGAGCGCCCGAACCATAGCTGCAGGGGCCTAACCCCTGGGGGCCCTCACCCCATCTCCAATGGCCCAACCCCTGAGCGCCGGAACCATAGCTCCAGGGGCCTAACGCCGGGGGGCCCCAACCCCAGCCCCAGGAATCCAACCCCTGGGGGCCCCAACACCAGCTCCAGGGGCCCAACCCCTGAGCTCCCGAACCATAGCTCCAGGGGCCTAATCCCTGGGGCCCCAACACCAGCTCCAGGGGCCCAACCCCTGGGGGCTCCAACACCAGCTCCAGGGTCCCAACCCCTGAGCGCCCTAACCATAGCTCCAGGGGCCTAATCCCTGGGGGCCCAACACCAGCTAAAAGGACCCAACCCCTGAGCGCCCGAACAATAGCTCCACGGGCCCAACCCCTGGGAGCCCCAACACCAGCTCCAGGGACCCAACACTTGAGCGCCCGAACCATAGCTCCAGAGGCCTAACCCCTGGGGCCCCAATCCCAGCTCCATAGGCCCAACCTCAGACGGCCCCAACACCAGCTCCAGGGGCCCAACCCCTGAGAGCCCGAAAAATAGCTCCAGGGGCCCAACCCCTGACAGCCCCAACACCAGCTCCAGGGGCCCAAACCCTGAGCGCCCGAACCAGAGATCCAGGAGTCTAACCCCCGGGGGCTCCAACCCCAGCTCCAGGGGTCCAACCTCTGAGCGCCCGAACCATAGCTGCAGGGGCCTAACCCCTGGGGGCCCCCACCCAAGCTCCAACTGCCCAACCCCTGAGCGTCGGAACCACAGCTCCAGGGGCCTAACCCCTGGGGGGGCCAACCCCAGCCCCAGGAGCCCAACCCCTGGGGGCCCCAACACCAGATCCAGGGGCCCAACCCCTGAGCGCCCGAACCATCGCTCCAGGGGCCCAACCCCTGAGCGCCCGAACCATAGCTCCAGGGGCCTAACCCCTGGGGCCCCAACACCAGTTCCAGGGGTCCAACCCCTGGGGGCCCTAACACGAGCTCCAGGGACCCAACCCCTCAACGCCCGAACCATAGCTCCAGGAGCCTAATCCCTGGGGGCCCCAAAACCAGCTCCAAGGGCCCAACCCCTGGGGCCCTCGACCCCAGCTCCAGGGGCCCAACCCCTGAGCGCCCGTACCACACCTCCAGGGGCCTAACCCCTGTGGGCCCAAAACCCAGCTCCAGTGGCCCAATCCCTGGGGGCCGCAACACGAGCTCCAGGGGCCCAACCCCTGAGCGCACGAACCATAGCTCCAGGGGCCTAACCCCTGGGGCCCCAACACGAGCTCCAGGAGCCCAACCCCTGGGGACCCCAAAACCAGCTCCAGGGGCCCAACCCCAGAGGGCCCTACCATAGCTCCAGGGGCCCAACCCCTGGGGGCCCCAACACCAGCTCCAGGGGCCCAACCCCTCAGCGCTAGAACCATAGCTCAAGGGGCCTAATCCCTGGGGCCCCAACACCAGCTCCAGGGGCCGAACCCCTGGGGGCCCGAACACCAGCTCCAGGGGCCATACCCCAGAGCGCCCTACCCATAGCTCCAGAGGCCCAACCCCTGGGGGCCCCAACATCAGCTCCAGGGGCCCAACCCCTCAGCGCCAGAACCATAGCTCAAGGGGCCTAATCCGTGGGGCCCCAACTCCAGCTCCAGGGGCCCAACCCCTGGGGGTACCAACACCAGCTCCAAGGACCCAACCCCTGAGCGCCTGAAAAATACCTACAGGGGCCTAACCCCTGGGGGCCCCAACACCAGCTCCTCGGGCCCTACCCCTGAGTGCCCGAACCATAGCTCCAGGGGCCTAACCACTGGGGGCCCCCACCCCAGCTCCAAGGGTCCAACCCCTGAACGCCGAACCATAGCGCCAGGGGCCTAACCCCTGGGGCCCCAACACCAGCTCCACGGGCCCAACCCCTGGGAGCCCCAACACCAGCTCTAGGGGCCCAACTCCTGAGCGCCCGAACCATAGCTCCAGAGGCCTAACCCCTGGGGCCCCAACCCCAGCTCCATAGGCCCAACCCCAGACGGCCCCAACACCAGGTCCAGGGGCCCAACCCCTGAGAGCCCGAAACATAGCTCCAGGGGCCCAACCCCTGACAGCCCCAACACCAGCTCCAGGGGCCCAACCCCTGATCGCCCGAACCAGAGCTCCAGGGGCCTAACCCCTGGGGCCCGAACACCAGCTCCAGAGGCCCAGCCCCTGGGGGTCCGAACACCAGTCCAGGGGCCGAACCCCTGAGCGCCCGAAGCATAGCTCGATGGGCCTACCCCTTGGGCCCCAACACCAGCTATAGGGGCCCAACCCCTGAGCGCCCGAACAATACCTCCAGGGGCCTAACCCCTGTGGGCCCCAACACCAGCTCCAGGGGTCCAAACCCTGAGCGCCCGAACCATAGCTGCAGGGGCCTAACCCCTGGGGGCCCTCACCCCATCTCCAATGGCCCAACCCCTGAGCGCCGGAACCATAGCTCCAGGGGCCTAACGCCTGGGGGCCCCAACCCCAGCCCCAGGAGTCCAACCCCTGGGGGCCCCAACACCAGCTCCAGGGGCCCAACCCCTGAGCTCCCGAACCATAGCTCCAGGGGCCTAACCGCTGGGGCCCCAACACCAGCCCCAGGACCCCAACCCCTGGGGGCCCCAACACCAGCTCCAGGGGCCCAACCCTTGAGCGCCCGAACCATAGCTCCAGGGGCCTAACCCCTGGGGTACTAACACCAGCTCCAGGGGCCTAACCCATGGGGGCCCCAAACCGAACTCCACGGGCCCAACCCCAGACGGCCCCAACACCAGCTCCAGGGGCCGAACCCCTGAGAGCCCGAAACATAGCTCCAGGGGCCCAACCCCTGACAGCCCCAACACCAGCTCCAGGGGCCCAACCCCTGAGCGTCCGAACCATAGCTCCAGGGGCCTAACCCCTGGGGCCCCTACACCAGCTCCAGGAGCCCAGCCCCTGGGGGTCCGAACACCAGTCCAGGGGCCCAACCCCTGAGCGCCCGAAGCATAGCTTGAGGGGCCTAACCCCTCGGGGCCCCAACACCAGCTATACGGGCCCAACCACTGAGTGCCCGAACAATACCTCCAGGGGCCTAACCCCTGTGGGCCCCAACACCAGCTCCAGGGGTCCAACCCCTGAGCGCCCGAACCATAGCTGCAGGGGCCTAACCTCTGGGGGACCCCACCCCAGCTCCAACGGCCCGAGCCCTGAGCGCTGGAACAATAGCTCCAGGGGCCTAACCCCTGGGGGCCCCAACCCCAGCACCAGGAGCCCAATCCCTGGGGGCCCCAACACCAGCTCCAGGGGCCCAACCCTTGAGCTCCCGAACCATAGCTCCAGGGGTCTAACCCCTGGGGCCCCAACACCAGCTCCAGGGGCCCAACCCCTGGGGGCCCCAACACCAGCTCCAGGGGTCCAACCCCTCAGCGCCCGAACCATAGCTCCAGGTGTCTAACCCCCGGGGGCTCTAACCCCAGCTCCAGGGGTCCAACCCTTGAGCGCCCGAACCATAGCTGCAGGGGCCTAACCCCTGGGGGCCCCCACCCAAGCTCCAACGGCCCAACCCCTGAGCGCCGGAACCATAGCTCCAGGGGCCTAAACCCTGGGTGCCCCAACCCCAGCCCCAGGAGCCCAACCCCTAGGGGCCCCAACACCAGCTCCAGGGGCCCAACCCCTGAGCGCCCGAACCATCGATCCAGGGGCCCAACCTCTGAGCGCCCGAACCATAGCTCCAGGGGCCTAACCCCTGGGGCCCCAACACCAGCTCCAGGGGTCCAACCCCTGGGGGCCCTAACACCAGCTCCAGGGGCCCAACCCCTCAGCGCCCGAACCATAGCTCCAGGAGCCTAATCCCTGGGGGGCCCAAAACCAGCTCCAAGGGCCCAACCCCTGGGGCCCTCGACCCCAGCTCCAGGGGTCCAACCCCTGAGCGCCCGTACCACAGCTCCAGGGGCCTAACCCCTGGGGGCCCAAACCCCAGCTCCACTGGCCCAACCCCTGGGGGCCGCAACACGAGCTCCAGGGGCCCAACCCCAGAGCGCCCGAACCATAGCTCCAGGAGCCTAATCCCTGGGGCCCCAACACCAGCTCCAGGAGCCCAACCCCTGGGGCCCCAACACCAGCTCCAGGGGCCCAACCCCAGAGCGCCCTACCTATAGCTCCTGGGGCCCAACCCCTGGGGGCCCCAACACCAGCTCCAGGGGCCCAACCCATCATCGCCAGAACCATAGCTCAAGGGGCCTAATCCCAGGGGCCCCAACACCAGCTCCAGGGGACCAACCCCTGGGGGCCCCAACACCAGCTCCAGGGGCCCAACCCCAGAGCGCCCTACCTATAGCTCCAGAGGCTCAACCCCTGGGGGCCCCAACCCCAGCTCCAGGGGCCCAACCCCTCAGCGCCAGAACCATAGCTCAAGGGGCCTAATCCCTGGGGCCCCAACTCCAGCTCCAGGGGCCCAAACCCTGGGGGCACCAACACCAGCTCCAAGGACCCAACCCCTGAGCGCCCGAAAAATACCTCCAGGGGCCTAACCCCTGGGGGCCCCAACACCAGCTCCTCGGGCCCTACCCCTGAGTGCCCGAACCATAGCTCCAGGGGCCTAACCACTGGGGGCCCCCACCCCAGCTCCAAGGGCCCAACCCCTGAGTGCCCGAACCATAGCGCCAGGGTCCTAGCCCCTGGGGCCCCAACACCAGCTCCACGGGCCCAACCCCTGGGAGCCCCAACACCAGCTCCAGGGGCCCAACCCCAGAGCTCCCGAACCATAGCTCCATGCAGGAAATGCTCTGTGCATGACCCTGCGTGACCACAAGGTGACACTATTGCTTCATGCGGGGAAATGCTCTGTGTATTACCCTGTGTGGCTACATGGTGTCACTGTTGCTCCATGCGGGGAAATGCTCTGTGCATTACCCTATGTGGCCACATGGTGTCAATCTTGCTCCATGCAGCAAATGCTCTGGGCATTACCCTGCATAGCAACACAGTGTTACTGTTGCTCCATGCGTGAAATGCTCTGGGCATTACTGTGATGGAGTGGGGACTGTCTGTGTGGGGGATGGGAGAGCAGGGGGTGACTTTAGCTCAGGGGCCCCAACACCAGCTCCAGGGGCCCAAACCCTGAGCGCCCAAAACATAGCTCCAGGGGCCTAACCCCTGGGGGCCCCAACACAAGCTCCAAGGGGCCAACGTCTGAGCACCCGAACAATACCTCCAGGGGCCTAACCCTTGGGGGACCCAACACCAGTCCAGGGGCCCAACCCCTGAGCGCCCGAAGCATAGCTCGAGGGGCCTAAAACCTCGGGGCCCCAACACCAGCTCCAGGGGCCCAACCCCTGAGCGCCCGAACAATACCTCCAGGGGCCTAACCCCTTTGGGCCCCAACACCAGCTCCAGGGGTCCAACCCCTGAGCGCCCGAACCATAGCTGCAGGGGCCTAACCGCTGGGGGACCCCACCCCAGCTCCAACGGCCCAACCCCTGAGTGCCGGAACCATAGCTCCAGGGGCCTAACCCCTGGGGGCCCCAACCCCAGCCCCAGGAGACCAACCCCTGGGGGCCCCAACACCAGCTCCAGGGGCCCAACCCCTGAGCGCCCGAACCATAGCTCCAGGGGCCTAACCCCTGGGGCCCCAACAACAGCTCCAGGGGCCCAACCCCTGGGGGCCCCAACAAAGGCTACAGGAGCCCAACCCCTCAGCGCCCGAACCATAGCTCCAGGGGTATAACCGCCGTGGGCTCCAACCCGAGCTCCAGGGGCCGAACCCCTGGGGGCCCCAATACCAGCTCAAGGATCCCAATCCCTGAGCGCCCGAACCATAGCTCCAGGGGCCTAACGCCCGGGGCCCAAACCACAGCTCCAAAGGCCCAACCCCTGCGGACCCCAACACCAACTCCAGGAGCCCAAACCCTGAGAGCCCGAACCATAGCTCCAGGGGTCTAATCCCTGGGGGCCTCAACACCAGCTCCAAGGGCCCAACACTTGAGCGTCCGAACCATAGCTCCAGGGGCCTAACCCCTGGGGGATCCCACCCCAGTTCCAAGGGCCCAACCTCTGAGCGCCCGAACCATAGCTCCAGGGGCCCAACCCTGAGCACCCGAACCATAGCTCCAGGGGCCTAACCCCTCGGGCCCGAACACCAGCTCCAGGGCCATAACCCCTTTGGGCCCCAACACCAGCTCCAGGGGCCCAACCCCTGAGAGCCCGAACCATATCTCCAGGGGCCAAACCCCTGGGGACCCGAACCCCAGCTCCAGGGGCCTAACCTCTGGGGGCCCCAACCCCAGTTCCAGGGGCCCAACCCCTGGGGGCCCCAACACCAGCTCCAGGGGCCCAACCCTGAGAGCCCGAACCATATCTCCAGGGGCCTAACCCCTGGGGACCCGAACCCCAGCTCCAGGGGCCCAACCCCTGGGGGCCCCAACACCAGCTCCAGGGTTGCAACCCCTGAGCGCCCGAACCATTGCTCCAGGGGCCTAACCCCTGGCGCCCAAACACCAGCTCCAGGGGTCCAACCCGTGGGGGCCCTAACACCAGCTTCAGGGGCCCAACCCCTGAGCGCTTGAACAATACCTCCAGGGGCCTAACCCCTGGGGGCCCCAACACCAGCTCCAGGGACCCAACCCCTGAGCACTCGAAACATAGCTACAGGGGCCTAACCCCTCGGAGCCCCAACACCAGGTCCAGGGGCCCAACCCCTGAGCGCCCGAACCATAGGTCCAGGGGCCCAACCCCTGAGCGCCAGAACCATAGCTCCAGGGGCCTAACCCCTGTGGCCCCAACACCAGCTCCAGGGGCCCAATCCCTGGGGGCCCCAACACCAGCTCCAGGGGCCCAACCGCTGAGCGCCCGAAAAATAGCTACAGGGGCCTAAAACCTGGGGCCCCAACACCAGATCCAGGGGTCCATCCCCTCGGGGCCATAACAGCAGCTCCAGGGGCCCAACCCCTGAGCGCCCGAACCATAGCTCCAGGGGCCTAATCCCTGGGGACTCCAAAACCAGCTCCAAGGGCCCAACCCCTGAGCGTCCGAACGATACCTCCAGGGGCGTAACCCCTGGGGGACCCAAGACCATCTCCAGGGGCCCAACCCCTGAGCGCCCGAACGATAGCTCCAGGGGCCTAACCCCTGGGGGCCCCCACCCCAGCTCCAGAGGCCCAACCCCTGGAGCCCTCGACCCCAGCTCCAGGGGCCCAAACCCTGAGCGCCCGTACAACAGCTCCAGGGGCCGAACCCCTGGGGGCCCAAACCCCAGCTCCAGCGGCCCAACCCCTGGGGCCCGAACACCAGCTCCAGGGGCCCAACCCCTGAGCGCCCGAACCATAGCTCCAGGGGCCTAACCCCTGGGGCCCTAACACCAGCTCTAGGAGCCCAACCCCTGGGGGCCCCAACTCCAGCTCCAGGGGCCCAACCCCTCAGCGCCAGAACCATAGCTCAAGGGGCCTAATCCCTTGGGCCCCAACACCAGCTCCAGTGGCCCAGCCCCTGGGGCCCCAACACCATCTCCAAGGGCCAAACACCTGAGCGCCCGAACCATAGATCCAGGGGCCTAACCCCTGGGGGCCCCAACCACAGCTCCAGGTTCCCAAAGCCTAGGGGCCCCACCACCGGCTCCAGGGGCCCAACCCCTGAGCGCCCGAACCATAGCTCCAGGGGCCTAATCCCTGGGGCCCCAACACCAGCTGCAGGGGCCCAACCCCTGGGGGCCCCAACACCAGCTCCAAGGTCCAAACCCCTGAGCGCCCGAACCATAGCTCCAGGGGCCTAATCCCTGGGGGCCCACCACCAGCTCCAAGGACCCAACCCCTGAGCGCCCGAACAATACCTCCAGGGGCCTAATCCCTGGGGCCCCAACACCAGCTCCAGAGGCCTAATCCCTGGGGGCCCCCACCCCAGCTCCAAGGGCCCAAACCCAGAGCTCCCGAACCATAGCTCCATGCAGGAAATGCTCTGTGCATTACCACAAGGTGTCACTGTTGCTCCGTGCGGGGAAATGCTCTGTGTATTAACCTGAGTGGCTATATGGTGTCACTGTTGCTCCATGCGGGGAAATGCTCTGTGCATTACCCTATGTGGCCACACAGTGTCACTCTTGGTCCATGCAGCAAATGCTCTGGGCATTACCCTGCATAGCAACACAGTGATACTGTTGCTCCATGCGTGAAATGCTCTGGGCATTACTGTGATGGAGTGGGGACTGTGTGTGGGGGGGATGGGAGAGCAGGGGGTGACTTTAGCTCAGAGGCCCCAACACCAGCTCCAGGGGCCCAACCCTTGACCGCCAGAACCATAGCTCCAGGGGCCTAACCCCTGGGGGCCCCAACCCCAGGTCCAGGGGCCAAACCCCTGGAGGCCTCGACCCCAGCTGCAGGGGCCCAACCCCTGAGCGCCCGAACCATAGCTCCAGGGTCCTAACCCCTGGGGCCCCAACACCAGCTCCAGGGGTCCAACCCCTCGGGGCCATAACACCAGCTCCAGGGGCCCAACCCCTGAGCGCTCGAACCATAGCTCCAGGGGCCTAATCCCTGGGGACCCGAAAACCAGCTCCAAGGGCCCAACCCCTGAGCGTCCAAACGATACCTCCAGGGGCCTAACCCCTGGGGGACCCAACACCAACTCCAGGGACCCAACCCCTGAGCGCCCGAACCATAGCTCCAGGGGCCAAAACCCTGGGGGCCCTCGACCCCAGCTCCACAGGCCCAAACCCTGAGCGCCCGAACAATACCTATAGGGGCCTAATCCCTGGGGGCCCCAACACCAGCTCCAAGGGCCCAACCCCTGAGTGCCCGAACCATAGCTCCAGGGGCCTAACCACTGGGGGCCCGCACCCCAGCTCCAAGGGCCCAACCCCTGAGCGCCCGAACCATAGCGCCAGGGGCCTAACCCCTGGGGCCCCAACACCAGCTCCACGGGCCCAACCCCTGGGAGCCCCAACACCAGCTCCAGGGGCCCAACCCCTGAGCGCCCGAACCATAGCTCCAGAGGCCTAACCCCTGGGGGCCCCAAACCCAACTCCACGGGCCCAACCCGAGACGGCCCAAACACCAGCTCCAGGGGCCCAACCCCTGAGAGTCCGAAACATAGCTCCAGGGGCCCAACCCCTGACAGCCGCAACACCAGCTCCAGGGGCCCAACCCCTGAGCGCCCGAACCATAGCTCCAGGGGCCTAACCCCTGGGGCCCCAACACCAGCTCCAGGAGCCCAGCCTCTGGGGGTCCGAACACCAGTCCAGGGGCCCAACTCTGAGCGCCCGAAGCATAGCTCGAGGGGCCTAACCCCTCGGGGCCCCAACAACAGCTATAGGGGCCCAACCCCTGAGCGCCCGAACAATACCTCCAGGGGCCTAACCCCTGTGGGCCCCAACACCAGCTCCAGGGGCCCAACCCCTGAGCGCCCGAACCATCGCTCCAGGGGCCCAACCCTTGAGCGCCTGAACCATAGCTCCAGGGGCCTAATCCCTGGGGCCCCAACACCAGCTCCAGGGGCCCAACCCCTGGGGGCCCCAACACCAGCTCCAGGGGCCCAACCCCTGACCGCCCGAACCATAGCTCCAGGGTCCTAACCCCTGGGGGCCCCAACCCCAGGTCCAGGGGCCAAACCCCTGGAGCCCTCGACCCCAGCTCCAGGGGCCCAACCCCGTAGCGCCCGAACCATAGCTCCAGGGGCCCAACCCCTGAGCGCCCGAACCATCGCTCCAGGGGCATTACCACTGGGGCCCCAACACCAGCTCCAGGGGCCCAACCCCTGGGGGCCCCAACACCAGCTCCAGGGGCCCAACCCCTGAGCGCCCAAACCATAGCTCCAAGGTCCTAACCCCTGGGGCCACAACACCAGCTCCAGGGGTCCAACCCCTCGGGGCCATAACACCACCTCCAGGGGCCCCAACACCAGCTCCAGGGGCCTAACCCCTGGGGCCCCAACACCAGCTCCAGGAGCCCAGCCCCTGGGGGTCCGAACACCAGTCCAGGGGCCCAACCCCTGAGCGCCCGAACCATAGCTCCAGGGGCCTAACCCCTCGGGGCCCCAACACCAGCTATAGAGGCCCAACCCCTGAGCGCCCGAACAATACCTCCAGGGGCCTAACCCCTGCGGGCCCCAACACCATCTCCAGGGGTCCAACCCTTGAGCGCCCGAACCATAGCTGCAGGGTCCTAACCTCTGGGGGACCCCACCCCAGCTCCAACGGCCCAACCCCTGAGCCCTGGAACAATAGCTCCAGGGGCCCAACCCTTGAGCGCCCGAACCATAGCTCCAGGGGCCTAACCCCTGGGGCCCCAACACCAGCTCCAGGGGCCCAAACCCTGGGGGCCCCAACACCAGCTCCAGGGGCCCAACCCCTCTGCGCCCGAACCATAGCTCCAGGGGTCTAAACCCCGGGAGCTCCAACCCCAGCACAAGGGGTCCAACCCCTGAGCGCCCGAACCATAGCTGCAGGGGCTTAACCCCTAGGGGCCCCCACCCAAGCTCCAACGGCCCAACCCCTGAGCGCCGGAACCATAGCTCCAGGGGCCCAACCCCTGAGCGCCCGAACCATAGCTCCAGGGGCCTAACAACTGGGGCCCCTACACCAGCTTCAGGGGCCCAACTCCTGGGGGCCCCAACACCAGCTCCAGGGGCCCAACCCCTGAGCGCCCGAACCATAGCTCCAAGGTCCTAACCCCTGGGGCCACAACACCAGCTCCAGGGGTCCAACCCCAAAGGGGCCATAACACCAGCTCCAGGGGCCCAACCCGTGAGCGCCCGAACCATAGCTCCAGGGGCCCAACCCCTGAGCGCCAGAACCATAGCTCCAGGGGCCTAACAACTGGGGCCCCTACACCAGCTTCAGGGGCCCAACTCCTGGGGGCCCCAACACCAGCTCCAGGGGCCCAACCCCTGAGCGCCCGAACCATAGCTCCAAGGTCCTAACCCCTGGGGCCACAACACCAGCTCCAGGGGTCCAACCCCAAAGGGGCCATAACACCAGCTCCAGGGGCCCAACCCGTGAGCGCCCGAACCATAGCTCCAGGTGCCTAATCCCTGGGGACCCCAAAACCAGCTCCAAGGGCCCAACCCCTGAGCGTCCGAACGATACCTCCAGGGGCCTAACCCCTGGGGTACCCAACACCATCTCCAAGGGCTGAACCCCTGAGCACCCGAACCATAGCTCCAGGGGCCTAAACCCTGGGGGCCCCCACCCCAGCTCCAGGGGCCCAACCCCTGGGGCCCTCGACCCCAGCTCCAGAGGCCCAAACCCTGAGCGCCAGAACAATACCTCCAGGGGCCTAACCCCTGGGGGCCCCAACACCAGCTCCTCGGGCCCTACCCCTGAGTGCCCGAACCATAGCGCCAGGGGCCTAACCCCTAGGGCCCCAACACCAGCTCCACGGGCCCAACCCCTGGGAGCCCCAACACCAGCTCCAGGGGCCCAACCCCTGAGCGCCCAAGCCATAGATCCAGAGGCCTAACCCCTGGGGGCCCCAAACCCAACTCCACGGGCCCAACCCTAGACGGCCCCAACACCAGCTCCAGGGGCCCAACCCCTGAGAGCCCGAAACATAGCTTCAGGGGCCCAACCCCTGACAGCCCCAACACCAGCTAAAGGGGCCCAACCCCTGAGCGCCCGAACCCATAGACTCATAGACTCATAGACTCATAGGTCAGAAGGGACCAATCTGATCATCTAGTCTGACCTCCTGCACAAGGCAGGCCACAGAACCCCACCCATCCAATTTTATACAACCCCTATCCCAGGATTGAGTTTTTGAAATCCTCAAAAATGGTTTGAAGACCTCAAGCTGCAGAGACACCACCAGCAAGCGACCCGTGCCCCACGCTGCAGGGGAAGGCGAAAAACCTCCAGGGCACCTGCCAATCCGCCCTGGAGGAAAATTCCTTCCCGACCCCAAATATGGCGATCAGCTAAACCCTGAGCATGTGGGCAAGAGTCACCAGCCAGCACCCAAGAAGGAGTTCTCCGCAGCAACTCAGTACCCATCGCATGCAACATCTCCCTGCAGACCATTGAGCAGACCTGTCTGGTGGTAATTCAAGATCAATTGCCCAAATTAACGATCCTATCATAACATCCCCTCCATATACTTATCAAGCTTTGTCTTAAAGCCAGGAAAGTCTTTTGCCCCTACTACTTCCCTCGGAAGGCTATTCCAGAACTTCACTCCCCTAATGGTCAGAAACCTTCGTCTAATTTCAAGCCTAAACTTCCTAATATCCAGTTTATACCCATTCGTCCTCGTGGTTACATTAGTACTAAACTTAAATAATTCCTCTCCCTCCCTAACGTTAACCCCCTTGATATATTTATATAGGGCGAGCATATCCCCCCTCAGCCTTCTTTTGGCCAGGCTAAACAAGCCAAGCTCTTTGAGTCTCCTTTCATAAGGCAGTTTTTCCATTCCTCGGATCATCCTCGTAGCCCGTCTCTGAACCTGTTCCAGTTTGAATTCATCCTTCTTGAACATGGGACACCAGAACTGCACACAGTATTCCAGATGGGGTCTCACCAACGCCGTATACAACGGTACTAACACCTCCTTATCCTTGCAGGAAATACCCCGCCTGATGCATCCCAAAATCGCATTTGCTTTTTTAACAGCCGTATCACATTGGCGACTCATAGTCATCCTGCTATCAACCAGTACCCCAAGGTCCTTCTCTTCTTCCGTCGCTTCCAACTGATGCGCCCCCAACGTATATCCAAAATTCTTATTATTAGTTCCTAAATGCATGACCTTGCACTTCTCACTATTGTATTTCATCCTATTTTTATTACTCCAGTTTACAAGGTGGTTCAGATCTTCTTGAATAGCATCCCTGTCCTTCTCCGTGTTAGCAATACCCCCCAGCTTCGTGTCATCCGCGAACTTTATTAGCACATTCCCGCTCTTTGTGCCAAGGTCAGTAATAAAAAGGTTAAATAAGATCGGTCCCAAAACCGATCCTTGAGGGACTCCACTGGTGACCTCCTTCCAGTCCGACAGTTCATCTTTCAATACGACCCTCTGGAGTCTCCCCTTTAACCAGTTCCTTATCCACCTTACAACTTTCATATTCACTCCCAGCTTTTCCAATTTAACTAACAGCTCCCCGTGCGGAACCGTGTCGAACGCCTTACTGAAATCTAGGTAAATTATATCTACCGCATTTCCTTTATCTAAGTAATCCGTCACCTTCTCAAAGAAGGAGATCAGATTGGTTTGGCACGATCTACCTTTAGTAAATCCGTGTTGCAATTTGTCACAATTACCATTGACCTCTATGTCCTTAACTACTTTCTCTCTTAAAATTTTTTCCAAGACCTTACATACTACAGACGTCAAGCTAACAGGCCTATAATTACCCGGATCACTCTTTTTCCCTTTCTTAAAAATAGGAACTACATTAGCAATCCTCCAGTCATATGGCACAACCCCCGAGATTATCGATCGCTTAAAAATTCTCGCTAACGGGCTCGCAATTTCACGCGCCAGTTCCTTTAATATCCTCGGGTGGAGATTGTCCGGGCCCTCCGACTTCGACCCATCGAGCTGTTCAAGTACGGCCTCTACCTCAGTTGCAGTAATATCCACTTCCATATCCACATTCCCGTTTATCATCCCTCCATCATCGCAAGGTTCCTCACTAGTCTTATTAAAAACCGAGGCAAAGTACTTGTTTAGATGTTGGGCCATGCCTAGGTTATCCTTAACCTCCATTCCATCCTCAGCGTATAGCGGCCCCACTTCTTCTTTCTTTGTTTTCTTCTTATTTATGTGGCCGTAGAACCTTTTACTATTGGTTTTGATTCCCTTTGCAAGTTCCAGTTCAATGCGGCTTTTAGCCTTCCTCACCTTATCCCTACATGTTCTGACCTCAGCAAGGTAGCTTTCTTTACTGATCCTGCCTTCCTTCCACTCCCTGTAAGCTTTCCGCTTTTGTCTAATCCCCTCTCTGAGTTGCTTGCTCATCCAGTTTGGCCTGCAACTCCTGCCCATGGTTCTTTTCCCCTTTCTCGGGATGCAGGCTTCCGACAGTCTCCGCAGCTGCGACTTAAAAGTAATTCCAGGCCTCCTCCACATTTAAATCCACTAATTCCTCCGTCCAATCCACTTCCCTAACTAATTTCCTTAACTCTTTAAAATTAGCCCTCGAGAAGTCAAAAACCCTAATCGCAGATCTACATTTGTTTATCCTTCCATCTAGTTTGAACTGAATCAGCTCATGATCACTCGAACCAAGGTTGTCCCCTACCACCATTTCTTCTACAAGGTCCTCACTGCTCACCAACACCAAGTCTAAAATGGCATCCCCTCTAGTAGGTGCTTCAACTACTTGATGAAGAAATCCATCCGCAATCACATCCAGAAAAATCTGACCCCTATTATTCGTGCAAGTACTCGTCCTCCAGTCTATATCCGGGAAGTTGAAGTCCCCCATAATCACACATCTTCCCTTTGTGTTTACTTCACTAAAGACATTAAAGAGGTCTCTATCCATATCCCAATCCGATCCCGGCGGTCTGTAGCACACCCCAAGCACTATCTCAGGGGAAGCTCTAGTTGCTTTTTTACCCAGCGTGATTTTTGCCCAGACGGACTCCGTCTTATCCATTCCATCGCATCTTATTTCGCTACATTTAATTTCATCATTGATGTACAAGGCTACTCCCCCACCTTTGCCTTTCTTCCTGTCTTTTCTGAACAGCACATAGCCTTCAATACCCGTGCTCCAGTCATGAGTACTATTCCACCAGGTTTCGGTAATCCCTATAATATCCGGCTTCACTTCTTGCACGAGTAACTCCAGTTCCTCCATCTTGTTACCTAGGCTCCTCGCGTTAGTGTACAAACCTTTTAATTTTCGGCGTTTGGCGTCAGTGACATTCTTTCCCCCGTCGTGCACAAACTGTCTGCCACCAGCATCACCCGTTACTCTGGTTTCTACTCCACTATTCCTCCTTGGATCAAATCTTGGGGCCGCAAGGGTATCCCCGCTCACTTTGTTTACTTCCCTCTCCAGGTTATGTTCTGGCGTGGAGATCTCCCGAACATTTCCCAACCATCTCCCCCAACTTTCTAGTTTAAAGCCCTCTTGATGAGGTCGGCGAGCCTCCATCCTAGAATTCTATTTCCCTCCTTGCTGAGATGAAGTCCATCGTGAGCAAACAGTTGTCTATCCGTAAACGCGTCCCAGTGACCGTACATCCCAAAGCCCTCCTTATAACACCACTCCCTGAGCCATCTGTTGATCGCCATAATCTTGTCCCTCCTTCGTCGCCCCGCTCTAGGAACCGGCAGAATCCCACTGAAGATCACCTGAGCCTCGATGTCTTTAAGCCTCTTCCCCAGTCTGAAATAGTCCTCCTTGATACAGTCCAGTGAGTAACTAGCCGTATCGTTCGTTCCCACATGAAGGATAATCAACGGATTTTTTCCCGCTCCCGCTAAGATCGTATTCAGGCTCAAGTCCACATCCTGTATCTTAGCCCCCGGCAGACAGCACACTCTTCTGTTCTCCCGATCCGGTCTAGTTACAGGCCTGTCTACTCTTCTCAGTAGAGAGTCTCCAATCACGTAGACTTGCCTTTTCCTGGTGACAATGCGATTCTCCGGTCTATCCCCCACAGCAGCTGGCCGTGATTCCTCCTGATTTGTATTCGACCTCACCATCCTCCTAGGGCTTGTACTTGATGTCGCCTCCACTGACTGCTCCCCTCCATCTGCAGGACTAGCTGCTTGCCTCTTCTTCCTTGCCGTTATTCCTTCAGCAGCCCGCTGTGTTCCATCTTCATTTCCCAACTCAGCAAACCTATTCCTGAGTTCTATTTGCCCTGGGGGCCCCTGAGCGCCCGAACCATAGCTCCAGGGGCCTAACACCTGGGGGCCCCAACCACAGCTCCAGGGGCCCAAACCCTGGGGGCCCCACCACCAGTTCCAGGGACCCAACCCCTGAGAGCCCGAACCATAGCTCCAGGGGCCTAATCCCTGGGGGCACAACACCAGCTCCAAGGACCCAACCCCTGAGCGCCTGAACAATACCTTTAGGGGCCTAATCCCTGGGGGCGCCAACACCAGCTCCTCGGGCCCTACCCCTGAGTGCCTGAACCATAGCTCCAGGGGCCTAACCACTGGGTGCCCCCACCCCAGCTCCAAGGGCCCAACCCCGGACCGCCCGAACCATAGCGCCAGGGGCCTAACCCCTGGGGCCCCAACACCAGCTCCACGGGCCCAACCCCTGGGAGCCCCAACACCAGCTCCAGGGGCCCAACCCCTGAGCGCCCGAGCCATAACTCCAGAGGCCTAACCCCTGGGGGCCCCAAACCCAACTCCACAGGCCCAACCCCAGACGGCCCCAACACCAGCTCCAGGGGCCCAACCCCTGAGAGCCCGAAACATAGCTTCAGGGGCCCAACCCCTGACAGCCCCAACACCAGCTAAAGGGGCACAACCCCTGAGCGCCCGAACCATAGCTCCAGGGGCCTAACCCCTGGGGCCCCAACACCAGCTCCAGGAGTCCAGCCCCTGGGGGTCCGAACACCAGTCCAGGGGCCCAACCCCTGAGCGCCCGAAGCATAGCTCGAGGGGCCTAACCCCTCGGGGCCCCAACACCAGCTATAGGGGCCCAACCCCTGAGCGCCCGAACCATAGCTGCAGGGGCCTAACCTCTGGGGGACCCCACCCCAGCTCCAACGGCCCAACCCCTGAGCGCTGGAACAATAGCTCCAGGGGTCTAACCCCTGGGGGCCCCAACCCCAGCCCCAGGAGCCCAACCCCTAGGGGCCCCAACACCAGCTCCAGGGGCCCAACCCTTGAGCGCCCGAACCATAGCTCCAGGGGCCTAACCCCTGGGGCCCCAACACCAGCTCCAGGGGCCCAACCCCTGGGGGCCCCAACACCAGCTTCAGGGGTCCAACCCCTCAGCGCCCGAACCATAGCTCCAGGGGTCTAACCCCCGGGGGCTCCAACCCCAGCTCCAGGGGTCCAACCCCTGAGCGCCCGAACCATAGCTGCAGGGGCCTAACCCCTGGGGGCCCCCACTCAAGCTCCAACGGTCCAACCCCTGAGCGCCGGAACCATAGCTCCAGGGGCCTAACCCCTGGGGGCCCCAACCCAAGCCCCAGGAGCCTAACCCCTGGGGGCCCCAACACCAGCTCCAGGGGCCCAACCCATGAGCGCCCGAACCATCGCTCCAGGGGCCCAACCCCTGAGCGCCCGAACCATAGCTCCAGGGGCATAACCCCTGGGGTCCCAACACCAGCTCCAGGGGCCCAACCCCTGGGGCCCCAACACCAGTTCCAGGGGCCCAACCCCTGAGCGCCAGAACCATAGCTCCAGGAGCCTAACACCTGGGGGCCCCAACCACAGCTCCAGGGGCCCAAACCCTGGGTGTTCCAACACCAGCTCCAGGGTCCCAACCCCTGAGCGCCCGAACCATAGCTCCAGGGGCCTAATCCCTGGGGGCACAACACCAGCTCCTCGGACCCTACCCCTGAGTGCCCGAACCATGGCTCCAGGGGTATAACCCCTGGGGTCCCAACACCAGCTCCAGGGGCCCAGCCCCTGGGGCCCCAACACCAGCTCCAGGGGCCCAACCCCTGAGCGCCCGAACAATACCTCTAGGGGCCTAATCCCTGTGGGCCCCAACACCAGCTCCTCGGGCCCTACCCCTGAGTGCCCGAACCATGGCTCCAGGGGCCTAAACACTGGAGGCCCCCACAACAGCTCCAAGGGCCCAACCCCTGAGCGTCGAACCATAGCGCCAGGGGCCTAACCCCTGGGGCCCCAACACCAGCTCCAAGGGCCCAACCCCTGGGAGCCCCAACACCAGCTCCAGGGGCCTAACACCTGAGCGCCCGAACCATAGCTCCAGAGGCCTAACCCCTGGGGCCCCAACCCCAGCTCCATAGGCCCAACCCCAGACGGCCCCAACACCAGCTCCAGGGGCCCAACCCCTGAGAGCCCGAAACATAGCTCCAGGGGCCCAACCCCTGACAGCCCCAACACCAGCTCTACGGGCCCAACCCCTGAGCGCCCGAACCATAGCTCCAGGGGCCTAACCCCTGGGGCCCCAACACCAGCTCCAGGGGCCCAGCCCCTGGGGGTCCGAACACCAGTCCAGGGGCCCAACCCCTGAGCGCCCGAAGCATTGCTTGAGGGGCCTACACCTCGGGGCCCAAACACCAGCTATAGGGGCCCAACCCCTGAGCGCCCGAACAATACCTCCAGGGTCCTAACCCCTGTGGGCCCCAACACCAGCTCCAGGGGTCCAACCCCTGAGCGCCCGAATCATAGCTGCAGGGGCCTAACCCCTGGGGGCCCACACCCCAGCTCCAATGGCCCAATCCCTGAGCGCCGGAACCATAGCCCCAGGGGCCCAACCCCTGAGCGCCTGAACCATAGCTCCAGGGGCCTAACCCCTGGGGCCCCAACACCAGCTCCTTGGGCCCAGCCCCTGGGGCCCCAACACCAGCTCCAGGGGAACACCCCTCGGGGCCATAACACCAGCTCCATGGGCCCAACCCCTGAGCGCCCGAACCATAGCTCCAGGGGCCTAATCCCTGGGGACCCCAAAACCAGCTCCAAGGGCCCAACCCCTGAGCGTCCGAACGATACCTCCGTAGCTCCAGGGGCCAAAACCCTGGGGGCCCCAACCACAGCTCCAGCGGCCCAAACCCTGGGGACCCCACCACCAGCTCCAGGGGCCCAACCCCTGAGCGCCTGAACCATAGCTCCAGGGGCCTAATCCCTGGGGCCCGAACACCAGCTCAAGGGGCCCAAACCCTGGGGGCCCCAACACCAGCTCAAGGGTCCCAACCCCTGAGCGCCCGAACCATAGCTCCAGGGGCCTAACCCCTGGGGCCCCAACACCAGCTCCACGGGCCCAACCCCTGGGAGCCCCAACACCAGCTCCAGGGGCCCAACCCCTGAGCGCCCGAGCCATAACTCCAGAGGCCTAACCCCTGGGGGCCCCAAACCCAACTCCACGGGCCCAACCCCAGACGGCCCCAACACCAGCTCCAGGGGCCCAACCCCTGAGAGCCCGAAACATAGCTTCAGGGGCCCAACCCCTGACAGCCCCAACACCAGCTAAAGGGGCACAACCCCTGAGCGCCCGAACCATAGCTCCAGGGGCCTAACCCCTGGGGCCCCAACACCAGCTCCAGGAGTCCAGCCCCTGGGGGTCCGAACACCAGTCCAGGGGCCCAACCCCTGAGCGCCCGAAGCATAGCTCGAGGGGCCTAACCCCTCGGGGCCCCAACACCAGCTATAGGGGCCCAACCCCTGAGCGCCCGAACCATAGCTGCAGGGGCCTAACCTCTGGGGGACCCCTCCCCAGCTCCAACGGCCCAACCCCTGAGCGCTGGAACAATAGCTCCAGGGGTCTAACCCCTGGGGGCCCCAACCCCAGCCCCAGGAGCCCAACCCCTAGGGGCCCCAACACCAGCTCCAGGGGCCCAACCCCTGAGCGCCCGAACCATAGCTCCAGGGGCCTAACCCCTGGGGCCCCAACACCAGCTCCAGGGGCCCAACCCCTGGGGGCCCCAACACCAGCTTCAGGGGTCCAACCCCTCAGCGCCCGAACCATAGCTCCAGGGGTCTAACCCCCGGGGGCTCCAAACCCAGCTCCAGGGGTCCAACCCCTGAGCGCCCGAACCATAGCTGCAGGGGCCTAACCCCTGGGGGCCCCCACTCAAGCTCCAACGGTCCAACCCCTGAGCGCCGGAACCATAGCTCCAGGGGCCTAACCCCTGGGGGCCCCAACCCAAGCCCCAGGAGCCTAACCCCTGGGGGCCCCAACACCAGCTCCAGGGGCCCAACCCATGAGCGCCCGAACCATCGCTCCAGGGGCCCAACCCCTGAGCGCCCGAACCATAGCTCCAGGGGCATAACCCCTGGGGTCCCAACACCAGCTCCAGGGGCCCAACCCCTGGGGCCCCAACACCAGTTCCAGGGGCCCAACCCCTGAGCGCCAGAACCATAGCTCCAGGAGCCTAACACCTGGGGGCCCCAACCACAGCTCCAGGGGCCCAAACCCTGGGTGTTCCAACACCAGCTCCAGGGTCCCAACCCCTGAGCGCCCGAACCATAGCTCCAGGGGCCTAATCCCTGGGGGCACAACACCAGCTCCTCGGACCCTACCCCTGAGTGCCCGAACCATGGCTCCAGGGGTATAACCCCTGGGGTCCCAACACCAGCTCCAGGGGCCCAGCCCCTGGGGCCCCAACACCAGCTCCAGGGGCCCAACCCCTGAGCGCCCGAACAATACCTCTAGGGGCCTAATCCCTGTGGGCCCCAACACCAGCTCCTCGGGCCCTACCCCTGAGTGCCCGAACCATGGCTCCAGGGGCCTAAACACTGGAGGCCCCCACAACAGCTCCAAGGGCCCAACCCCTGAGCGTCGAACCATAGCGCCAGGGGCCTAACCCCTGGGGCCCCAACAACAGCTCCAAGGGCCCAACCCCTGGGAGCCCCAACACCAGCTCCAGGGGCCTAATACCTGAGCGCCCGAACCATAGCTCCAGAGGCCTAACCCCTGGGGCCCCAACCCCAGCTCCATAGGCCCAACCCCAGACGGCCCCAACACCAGCTCCAGGGGCCCAACCCCTGAGAGCCCGAAACATAGCTCCAGGGGCCCAACCCCTGACAGCCCCAACACCAGCTCTACAGGCCCAACCCCTGAGCGCCCGAACCATAGCTCCAGGGGCCTAACCCCTGGGGCCCCAACACCAGCTCCAGGGGCCCAGCCCCTGGGGGTCCGAACACCAGTCCAGGGGCCCAACCCCTGAGCGCCCGAAGCATTGCTTGAGGGGCCTACACCTCGGGGCCCCAACACCAGCTATAGGGGCCCAACCCCTGAGCGCCCGAACAATACCTCCAGGGTCCTAACCCCTGTGGGCCCCAACACCAGCTCCAGGGGTCCAACCCCTGAGCGCCCGAATCATAGCTGCAGGGGCCTAACCCCTGGGGGCCCACACCCCAGCTCCAATGGCCCAATCCCTGAGCGCCGGAACCATAGCCCCAGGGGCCCAACCCCTGAGCGCCTGAACCATAGCTCCAGGGGCCTAACCCCTGGGGCCCCAACACCAGCTCCTTGGGCCCAGCCCCTGGGGCCCCAACACCAGCTCCAGGGGAACACCCCTCGGGGCCATAACACCAGCTCCATGGGCCCAACCCCTGAGCGCCCGAACCATAGCTCCAGGGGCCTAATCCCTGGGGACCCCAAAACCAGCTCCAAGGGCCCAACCCCTGAGCGTCCGAACGATACCTCCGTAGCTCCAGGGGCCAAAACCCTGGGGGCCCCAACCACAGCTCCAGCGGCCCAAACCCTGGGGACCCCACCACCAGCTCCAGGGGCCCAACCCCTGAGCGCCTGAACCATAGCTCCAGGGGCCTAATCCCTGGGGCCCGAACACCAGCTCAAGGGGCCCAAACCCTGGGGGCCCCAACACCAGCTCAAGGATCCCAACCCCTGAGCGCCCGAACCATAGCTCCATGGGCCTAATCCCTGGGGGCCCAACACCAGCTCCAAGGACCCAACGCCTGAGCGCCCGAACAATACCTCAAGGGGCCTAACCCCTGGGGGCCCCAACACCAGCTCCTCGGGCCCTACCCCTGAGTGCCCGAACCATAGCTCCAGGGGCCTAACCCCTGGGGCCCCAACACCAGCTCCAGGGGTCCAACCCATGGGGGCCCTAACACCAGCTTCAGGGGCCCAACCCCTGAGCGCTCGAACAATACCTCCAGGGGCCTAACCCCTGGGGGCCCCAACACCAGCTCCAGGGACCCAACCCCTGAGCACTCGAAACATAGCTACAGGCGCCTAACCCCTCGGGGCCCCAACACCAGCTCCAGGGGCCCAACCCCTGAGCGCCCGAACCATAGCTCCAGGGGCCCAACCCCTGAGCGCCCGAACCATAGCTCCAGGGGCCTAACCGCTGTGGCCCCAACACCGGCTCCAGGGGCCCAACCCCTGGGGGCCCCAACACGAGCTCCAGGGGCCCAACCCCTGAGCGCCCGAACCATAGCTCCAGGGGACTAACCCCTGGGGCCCCAACACCAGCTCCAGGGGTCCTACCCTTCGGGGCCATAACACCAGCTCCAGGGGCCCAACCCCTGAGCGCCCGAACCATAGCTCCAGGGGCCTAACCCCTGGGGACCCCCACCCCAGGTCCAGGGGCCCAACCCCTGGGGCCCTCGACCCCAGCTCCAGGGGCCCAAACCCTGAGCGCCCGTACCACAACTCGAGGGGCCTAACCCCTGGGGGCCCAAACCCCAGCTCCAGCGGCCCAACCCCTGGGGGCCCCAACACCAGCTCCAGGGTCAAAACCCCTGAGCGCCCGAACCATAGGTCCAGGGGCCTAACCCCTGGGGGCCCCAACCCCAGCTCCAGGGGCCCAACCCCTGGGGGCCCCAACACAAGCTCCAGGGGCCCAAACCCTGAGCGCCCGAACCATAGCTCCAGGGGCCTAACCCCAGGGGGCCCCAACCCCAGCTCCAGGGGCCCAAGCCCTGGGGGCCCCAACACCAGCTCCAGGGTTGCAACCCCTGAGCGCCCAAACCATAGCTCCAGGGGCCTAACCCCTGGGGGCCCCAACACCAGCTCCAAGGACCCAACCCCTGAGCGCCCGAACAATACCTCCAGGGGCCTAATCCCTGGGGCCCCAACACCAGCTCCAGAGGCCTAACCCCTGGGGGCCCCCACCCCGGCTCCGAGGGACCAACCCCAGAGCTCCCGAACCATAGCTCAATGCAGGAAATGCTCTATTCATTACCACAAGGTGTCACTGTTGCTCCGTGCGGGGAAATGCTCTGTGTATTACCCTGTGTGGCTATATGGTGTCACTGTTGCTCCATGCGGGGAAACGCTCTGTGCATTACCCTATGTGGCCACACAGTGTCACTCTTGGTCCATGCAGCAAATGCTCTGGGCATTACCCTGCATAGCAACACAGTGATACTGTTGCTCAATGCGTGAAATGCTCTGGGCATTACTGTGATGGAGTGGGCACTGTGTGTGGGGGGGATGGGAGAGCAGGGGGTGACTTTAGCTCAGGGGCCCCAACACCAGCTCCAGGGGCCCAACCCCTGAGCGCCCGAAACATAGCTCCAGGGGCCCAACCCCTGAGCGCATGAACCATAGCTCAAGGGGCCTAACCCCTGGGGCCCCAACACCAGCTCCATGGGCCCAGCCCCTGGGGCCCCAACCCCAGCTCCAGGGGCCCAACCCCTGGGGGCCCCAACACAAGCTCCAGGGGCCCAAACCCTGAGCCCCCGAACCATAGCTCCAGGGGCCTAACCCCCGGGGGCCCCAACCCCAGCTCCAGGGGCCCAACCCCTGGGGGCCCCAACACCAGCTCCAGGGTTGCAACCCCTGACCACTCGAACAATACCTCCAGGGGACTAACCCCTGGCAGCCCCAACACCAGCTCCAAGGGCCCAACCCCTGAGCGCTGGAACAATAGCTTCAGGGGCCTAATCCCTTGGGCCCCAACACCAGCCCCAGTGGCCCAGCCCCTGGGGCCCCAACACCATCTCCAGGGGCCCAACACCTGAGCGCCCGAACCATAGCTCCAGGGGCCTAACCCCTGGGGGCCCCAACCACAGCTCCAGGTTCCCAAACCCTGGGGGCCCCAACACCAGCTCCAGGGACCCAACCCCTGGGGGCCCCAACACCAGCTCCAGGGGCCCAAACCCTGAGCCCCCGAACCATAGCTCCAGGGTCCTAACCCCCGGGGGCCCCAACCCCAGCCCCAGGGGCCCAACCCCTGGGGGCCCCAACACCAGCTCCAGGGTTGCAACCCCTGAGCGCCCAAACCATAGCTCCAGGGGTCTAACCCCTGGGGGCCCCAACACCAGCTCCAGGGGCCCAACCCCTGACCACTCGAACAATACCTCCAGGGGACTAACCCCTGGCAGCCCCAACACCAGCTCCAAGGGCCCAACCCCTGAGCGTCCGAATGATACCTCCAGGGGCCTAACCCCTGGGGGACCCAACACCAGCTCCAGGGGCCCAACCCCTGAGCGCCCGTACCATAGCTCCAGGGGCCTAACCCCTGGGGGCCCCCACCCCAGCTCCAGGGGCCCAACCTCTGGGGCCCTCGACCCTAGCTCCAGGGGCCCAAACCCTGAGCGCCCGTACCACAGCTCCAGGGGCCTAACCCCTGGGGGCCCAAACCCCAGCTCCAGCTGCCCAACCCCTGGGGGCCCCAACACCAGCTCCAGGGGCCCAACCCCTGAGCGCCCGAACCATAGCTCCAGGGGTCTAACCCCTGGGAGCCCAACACCAGCTCCAGGAGATCAACCCCTGGGGGCCCCAACACCAGCATCAGGAGCCCAACCCCTCAGTGCCAGAACCATAGATCAAGGGGCCTTATCCCTTGGGCCCCAACACCAGCTCCAGTGGCCCAGCCCCTGGGGCCCCAACACCATCTCCAGGGGCCCAACACCTGAGCGCCCGAACCATAGCTCCAGGGGCCTAATCCCTGGGGCCCCAACACCAGCTCCAGGGGCCCAACCCCTGGGGGCCCCAACACCAGCTCCAGGGTCCCAACCCCTGAGCGCCCGAACCATACCTCCAGGGGCCTAATCCCTGGGGCCCCAACACCAGCTCCAGAGGCCTAGCCCCTGAGGGCCCCCATCCCAGCTCCAAGGGCCCAACCCCAGAGCTCCCGAACCATAGCTCCATGCAGGAAATTCTCTGTGCATTACAACAAGGTGTCACTGTTGCTCCGTGCGGGGAAATGCTCTGTGTATTACCCTGTGTGGCTATATGGTGTCACTGTTGCTCCATGCTGGGAAATGCTCTGTGGATTACCCTATGTGGCCACACGGTGCCACTCTTGCTCCATGCAGCAAATGCTCTGGGCATTACCCTGCATAGCAACACAGTGATACTGTCGCTCAATGCGTGAAATGCTCTGGGCATTACTGTGATGGAGTGGGGACTGTGTGTGGGGGGGATGGGAGAGCAGGGGGTGACTTTAGCTCAGGGGCCCCAACACCAGCTCCAGGGGCCCAACCCCTGAGCGCCCGAAACATAGGTCCAGGGGCCTAACCCCTGGGGGCCGCAACACCAGCTCCAAGGGCCCAACGCCTGAGCGCCTGAACAATACCTCCAGGGGCCTAACCCCTTGGGCCCCAACACCAGCTCCATGGGCCCAGCCCCTGTGGCCCCAACACCAGCTCCAGGGGCACAACCCCTGAGCGCCGGGACCATAGCTCCAGGGGCCAAACCCCTGGGGGCCCCAACCACAGCTCCAGCATCCCAAACCCAGAGGACCCCACCACCAGCTCAAGGGTCCCAACCCCTGAGCGCCCGAACCATAGCTCCAGGGGCCTAATCAGTGGGGGCCCAACAAAAGCTCCAAGGACCCAACGCCTGAGTTCCCGAACCATAGCTCCAGGGGCCTAACCCCAGGGGCCCCAACACCAGCTCCAGGGGTCGAACCCGTGGGGGCCCTAACACCATCTTCAGGGGCCCAACCCCTGAGCGCTCGAACAATACGTCCAGGGGCCTAACCCCTGGGGGCCCCAACACCAGCTCCAGGGACCCAACCCCTGAGCACTCGAAACATAGCTACAGGGGCCTAACCCCTCGGGGCCCCAACACCAGCTCCAGGGGCCCAACCCCTGAGCGCCCGAACCATAGCTTCAGGGGCCCAAACCCTGAGCGCCCGAACCATAGCTCCAGGGGCCTAACCCCTGTGGCCCCAACACGAGCTCCAGGGGCCCAACCCCTGGGGGCTTCAACACGAGCTACAGGGGCCCAACCCCTGAGCGCCCGAACCATAGCTCCAGAGGCCTATCGCCTGGGGCCCCAACACCAGCTCCAGGGGTCCAACCCCTCGGGGCCATAACACCAGCTCCAGGGGCCCAACCCCTGAGCGCCTGAACCATAGCTCCAGGGGCCTAATCCCTGGAGACCCCAAAACCAGCTCCACGGGCCCAACCCCTGGGGGGCTCAACCCCTGGGTGCCCCATCACCAGCTCCAGAGGTCCAACCCCTGAGCGCCTGAAACATAGCTGTAGGGGCCTAGCCCCTGGGGGCCCCCACCCCAGCTCCAACGGCCCAACCCCTGAGCGCCCGTACCACAGCTCCAGGGGCCTAACCCCTGGGGGCCCAAATCCCAGCTCCAGCGGCCCAACCCCTGGGGGCTCCAACACCAGCTCCAGGGGCCCAACCCCTGAGCGCCCGAACCATAGCTCCAGGGGCCTAACCCCTGGGGCCCCAACACCAGCTCCAGGAGCCCAACCCCTGGGGGCAGCAAAACCAGCTCCAGGGGCCCAACCCCTGGGGGCCACAACACCAGCACCAGGGTCCCAACCCCTGAGCGCCCGAACCATAGCTCCAGGGGCATAATCCCTGGGGACCCAACACCAGCTCCAAGGACCCAACCCGTGAGCGCCCGAACAATACCTCCAGGAGCCTAACCACTGGGGGCCACCTCCCCAGCTCCAAGGGCACAACCCCTGAGCGCCCGAACCATAGCGCCAGGGGCCTAACCCCTGGGGCCCCAACACCAGCTCCACGGGCCCAACCCCTGGGGGGCCCAACCCCTAGGAGCCCCAACACCAGCTCCAGGGGCCCTACCCCTGAGAGCCCGAACCATAGCACCAGGGGCCCAACCCCTGACAGCCCCAACACCAGCTCCAGGGGCCCAACCCCTGAGCGCCCGAACCATAGCTCCAGGGGCCCAACCCCTGACAGCCCCAACAGCAGCTCCAGGGGCCCAACCCCTGAGCGCCCGAACCATAGCTCCAGGGGCCCAACCCCTGACGGCTCCAACACCAGCTCCAGGGGCCCAACCCCTGAGAGCCCGAACCATAGCTCCAGGGTCCCAACCCCTGACAGCCCCAACACCAGCTCCAGGGGCCCAACCCCTGAGCGCCCGAACCACAGCTCCAGGGGCCTAACCCCTGGGGTCACAACACCAGCTCCAGGGACCCAGCACCTGGAGGTCCGAACAGCAGTCCAGGGGCCCAATCCCTGAGCGCCCGAAGCATAGTTCGAGGGGCCTAACCCCTCGGGGCCCCAACACCAGCTATAGGGGCCCAACCCCTGAGCGCCCGAACAATACCTCCAAGGGCCTAACCCCTGTGGACCCCAACACCAGCTCCAGGGGTCCAACTCCTGAGCGCCCGAACCATAGCTGCAGGGGCCTAACCCCTGGGGGCCTCCACACCAGCTCCAACGGCCCAACCCCTGAACGCCGGAACCCTAGCACCAGGGGCCTAACCCCTGGGGCCACAACACCAGTTCCAGGGGCCCAACCCCTGGGGGCCCCAACAAAGGCTTCAGGGGCCCAACCCCTCAGCGCCCGAACGATAGCTCCAGGGGTATAACCCCCGTGGGCTCAAACCCGAGCTCCAGGGGCCGAACCCCTGGGGGCCCCAACACCAGCTAAAGGATCCCACCCCCTGAGTGCCCGAACCATAGATCCAGGGGGGTAAACACCGGGGCCCCAACCACAGCTCCAGGGGCCCAACCCCTGCGGACCCCAACACCAGCTCCAGGAGCCCAAGCTCTGAGAGCCCGAACAATAGGTCCAGGGACCTAATCCCTGGGGGCTTCAACACCAGCTCCAAGGGCCCAACCCCTGAGCGCCCGAACCATAGCTCCAGGGGCCTAACCCCTCGGGTCCCAACACCAGCTCCAGGGCCATAACACCTCAGGGTCCCAACACCAGCTCCAGGGGCCTAACCCCTGGGGACCCGAACCCCAGCTCCAGGGGCCCAACCTCTGGGGGCCCAAACCCCAGCTCCAGGGGCCCAACCCCTGGGGGCCCCAACACCAGCTCCAGGGGCCCGACCCCTGAGCGCCAGAACCATAGCTGCAGGGGCATAACCCCTGGGGGCCCCCACCCCAGCTCCAAGGGCCCAAAACCTGAGCGCCCGAACCATAGCTCCAGGGGCCTAACCCCTGGGGGCCCCAACCCCAGCACAAGGGGCCCAACCCCTGACGGCCCCAACACCAGCTCCAGGGGCCCGACCCCTGACAGCCCGAACCATAGCTCCAGGGTCCAAACCCCTGACAGCCCCAACACCAGCTCCAGGGGCCCAACCCCTGAGCGCCCGAACCATAGCTCCAGGGGCCCAACACCTGAGCGCCCGAACCATAGCTCCAGAGGCCTAACCCCTGGGGCCCCAACACCACCTCCAGGGGCCCAAACCCTGGGGGCCCCAACACCAGCTCCAGGGGCCCAACCCCTGAGCGCCTGAAACATAGCTCCAGGGGCCTAACCCCTAGGGGCCCCAACCCCAGCTCCAGGGGCCCAACCCCTTGGGGACCCAACACCAGCTCCAAGGGCCCAACCCCTGAGCGCCCGAACCATAGCTCCAGAGGCCTAACCTCGGGGGCCCCAACCTCAGCTCCAGGGGCCCAACCCTTGGGGCCCTCGACCCCAGCTCCAGGGGCCCAACCCCTGAGCGCCCGAACCATAGCTAAAAGGGGCCTAACCCCTGGGACCCCAACACCAGCTCCAGGGGTCCAACCCCTGGGGGCCCTAACACCAGCTCCAGGGTCCCAACCCCTGAGCGCCCGAACCATAGCTCCAGGGGCCTAATCCCTGGGGGCCCCAAAACCAGCTCCAAGAGCCCAAACCCTGAGCGCCCGAACGATACCTCCAGGGGCCCAACCCCTGGGGGCCCCAACACCAGCTCCAGGGGCCCAACCCCTGAGCGCCCGAACCATAGCAACAGGGGCCCAACCCCTGAGCACCTGAACCATAGCTTCAGAGGCCTAACCCCTGGGGCCCGAACACCAGCTCCAGGGGCCCAACCCCTGGGGGCCCCTACACCAGCTCCAGGGGCCCAACCCCTGAGTGCCCGAACCATAGCTCTAGGGGCCTAACCCCTAGGGGCCCCCACCCCAGCTCCAGGGGCCTAACCCCTGGGGCCCTAGACCCCAGCTCCAGGGGCCCAACCCCTGAGCGCCCGTACCACAGCTCCAGGGGCCTAACCCCTTGGGGCCCAAACCCCACCTCCAGCGGCCCAACCCCTGGGGGCCCCAACACCAGCTCCACGGGCCCGACCCCTGAGCGCCAGAACCATAGCTCCAGGGGCCTAACCCCTGGGGGCCCCAACACAATCTCCAGGGGCCCAACCCCTGAGCGCCCGAACCATAGCTCCAGGGGCCTAACCCCTGGGGGCCCCTACCCCAACTCCAGGGGCCCAACCCCTCGAGGCCCCAACACCAGCTCAAGGGTCCCAACCCCTGAGCGCCCGAACCATAGCTCCAGGGGCCTAACCTCTGGGGCCCCAACACCAGCTCCTCGGGCCCTACCCCTGAGTGCCTGAACCATAGCTCCAGGGGCCTAAGCACTGGGGGCCCCCAGGCCAGCTCCAAGGGCCCAACCCCTGAGCGCCCGAACCATAGCGCCAGGGGCCTAACCCCTGGGGCCCCAACACCAGCTCCAGGGGCCCAACCCCTCAGCGCCCGAACCATAGCAACAGGGGCCCAACCCCTGAGCGCCTGAACCATAGCTCCAGAGGCCTAACCCCTGGGGCCCCAACACCAGCTCCAGGGGCCCAACCCCTGGGGGCCCCTACACCAGCTCCGGGGGCCCAACCCCTGAGTGCCCGAACCATAGCTCTAGGGGCCTAACCCCTTGGGCCCCCACCCCAGCTCCAGGGGCCTAACCCCTGGGGCCCTAGACCCCAGCTCCAGGGGCCCAACCCCTGAGCGCCCGTACCACAGCTCCAGGGGCCTAACCCCTTGGGGCCCAAACCTCAACTCCAGCGGCCCAAAACCTGGGGGCCCCAACACCAGCTCCACGGGCCCGACCCCTGAGCGCCAGAACCATAGCTCCAGGGGCCTAACCCCTGGGGGCCCCAACACAAGCTCCAGGGGCCCAACCCCTGAGCGCCCGAACCATAGCTCCAGGGGCCTAACCCCTGGGGGCCCCTACCCCAACTCCAGGGGCCCAACCCCTGGAGGCCCCAACACCAGCTCCGGGGTCCCAACCCCTGAGCGCCCGAACCATAGCTCCAGGGGCCTAATCGCTGGGGGCCCAACACCAGCTCCAAGGACCCAACCCCTGAGACCCCGAACAATAACTCCAGGGGCCTAACCCCTGGGGGCCCCAACACCAGCTCCTCGGGCCCTACCCCTGAGTGCCCGAACCATAGCTCCTGGGGATTAACCCCTGGGGGACCCAAGCCCAGCTCCAGCGGCCCAACCCTTGAGCGCCCGAACCATAGCTCCAGGGGCCTAACGCCCGTGTGCCCCAACCCCAGCTCCAGGGGCCCAACCCCTGGGGCACTCGACCCCAGCTCCAGGGGCCCAAACCCTGAGCGCCCGAACCATAGCGCCAGGGGCCTAACCCCTGGGGCCCGAACATCAGCTCCACGGGCCCAACCCCTGGGAGCCCCAACACCAGCTCCAGGGGCCCTACCCTAGAGCTCCCGAACCATAGCTCCATACAGGAAATGCTCTGTGCATTACCCTGCGTGACCACAAGGTGTCACTGTTGCTCCATGCGGGGAAATGCTCTGTGTATTAACCTGTGTGGCTACATGGTGTCACTTCTGCTCCATGCGGGGAAATGCTCTGTGCATTACCCTATTTGGCCACACGGTGCCACTCTTGCTCCATGCAGCAAATGCTCTGGGCATTATCCTGCATAGCCAGAGAGTGTTACTGTTGCTCCACGCGTGAAATGCTCTGGGCACTACTGTGATGGAGTGGGGACTGTCTGTGTGGGGGATGGGAGAGTAGGGGGTGACTTTAGCTCAGGGGCCCCAACACCAGCTCCAGGGGCCCAACCCCTGAGCGCCCGAATCATTGCCCCATGGGCCCAACCCCTGAGCGCCCGAACCATAGCTCCAGGGGCCTAACCTCTGGGGCCCCAACACCAGCTCCTCGGGCCCTACCCCTGAGTGCCTGAACCATAGCTCCAGGGGCCTAACCACTGGGGGCCCCCACGCCAGTTCCAAGGGCCCAACCCCTGAGCGCCGGAACCATAGCGCCAGGGGCCTAACCCCTGGGGCCCCAACATCAGCTCCACGGGCCCAACCCCTGGGAGCCCCAACACCAGCTCCAGGGGCCGTACCCTAGAGCTCCCGAACCATAGCTCCATGCAGGAAATGCTCTGTGCATTACCCAGCGTGACCACAAGGTGTCACTGTTGCTCCATGCAGGGAAATGCTCTGTGCATTACCCTATGTGGCCACACGGTGCCACTCTTGGTCCATTCAGCAAAAGCTCTGGGCATTACCCTGCATAGCCACACAGTGTTACTGTTGCTCCATGCGTGAAATGCTCTGGGCATTACTGTGATGGAGTGGGGACTGTCTGTGTGGGGGATGGGAGAGCAGGGGGTGACTTTAGCTCAGGGGCCCCAACACCAGCTCCAGTGGCCCAACCCCTGAGCGCCCGAAACATAGCTCCAGGGGCCTAACCCCTAGGGGCCCCCACGCCAGCTCCAGGGGACCAACCCCTGGGGCCCTTAACCCCACCTCCAGGGGCCCAACCCCTGAGCGGCAGAACCATAGCCCCAGGGGCCCAACCCCTGAGCGCCCGAACCATAGCTCCAGGGGCTATAACCCCTGGGGCCCCAACACCAGCTCCAGGGGCCCAGCCCCTGGGGGCCCCAACACCAGCTCCAGGGGCCCAACCCCTGAGCGCCCGAACCATAGCTCCAGGGGCCTAACCCCTAGGGGCCCCAACCCCAGCTCCAGGGGCCCAACACCTGGGGGCCCCAACACCAGCTCCAGGGGCCCAACCCCTGAGCGCCTGAACCATAGCTCCAGGGTCCTAACCCCTAGGGGCCCCAACCCCAGCTCCAGGGGCCTAACCCCTAGGGGCCCCAACCCCAGCTCCAGGGGCCCAACCCCTGGGGGCCCCAACACCAGCTCCAAGGGCCCAACCCCTGAGCGCCTGAACCATAGCTCCAGGGGCCTAACCCCTGGGGGCACCAACACCAGCTCACCGGGCCCTACAACTGAGTGCCCGAACCATAGCTCCAGGGGCCTAACCACTGGGGGCCCCCACCCCAGATCCAAGGGCCCAACCCCTGAGCGCCCGAACCATACCGCCAGGGGCCTAAACCCTGGGGCCCCAACACCAGCTCCAGGGGCCCAACCCGTGGGAGCCCCAAAACCAGCTCCAGGGGCCCAACCCCAGAACTCCCGAACCATAGCTCCATGCAGGAAATGCTCTGTGCATTACCCTGCGTCACCACAAGGTGTCACTGTTGCTCCATGCGGGGAAATGCTCTGTGTATTACCCTGTGTGGCTGCATGGTGTCACTGTTGCTCCATGCGGGGAAATGCTCTGTGCATTACCCTATGTGGCCACACGGTGTCACTCTTGCTCCATGCAGCAAATGTTCTGGGCATTACCCTGCATAGCAACACAGTATTACTGTTGCTCCATGCGTGAAATGCTCTGGGCATTACTGTAATGGAGTGGGGACTGTCTGTGTGGGGGATGGGAGAGCAGGGGGTGACTTTAGCTCAGGGGCCCCAACACCAGCTCCAGGGGCCCAACCCCTGAGCGCCCGAAACATAGCTCCAGGGGCCTAACCCCTGGGGGACCCAACCAGAGCTCCAGGGGCCCAACCCCTAAGCGCCCGAACCATAGCTCCAGGGGCCTAACCCCCGGGGGACCCAACCCCAGCTCCAGAGGCCTATCCCCTGGGGCCCTCGACCCCAGCTCCAGGGGCCCAACCCCTGAGCGCCCGAACCATAGCCCCAGGGGCCAAACCCCTGAGCGCCGGAACCATAGCTCCAGGGGCCCAATCCCTGGGGGCCCCAACACCAGCTCCAGGGGCCCAACCCCTGAGCGCCCGAACCATAGCTCCAGGGGCCTAACCCCTAGGGGCCCCAGCCCCAGCTCCAGGGGCTCAACCCCTGGGGGCCCCAACACCAGCTCCAACGGCCCAACCCCTGAGCGCCCAAACCATAGCTCCAGGGGCCTAACCCCGGGGGCCCCAACCTCAGCTCCAGGGGCCCAACCCTTGGGGCCCTCGACCCCAGCTCCAGGGGCACAACCCCTGACCGCCCAAACTATAGCTCCAGGGGTCCAACCCCTGAGCGCCCGAACCATAGCTGCAGGGGTCTAACCCCTGGGGGCCCCCACCCCAGCTCCAACGGCCCAACCCCTGAGCGCCCGAACCATCGCTCCAGGGGCCTAATCCCTGGGGGCCTGAAAACCAGCTCCAAAGGCCTAACCTCTGAGCGCCCGAACGATACCTCCAGGGGCCTAACCCCTGGGGGCCCCAACACCAGCTCCAGGGGCAAAACCCCTGAGCGCCCGAACCATAGCTCCAGGGGCATAACCCCTGGGGGACCCCACCCCAGCTCCAGGAGCCCAACCCCTGGGGCCCTCGACCCCAGCTCCAGGGGCCTAACCCCTGGGGGCCCGAACCCCAGCTCCAGGGACCTAACACCTGGGATCCCCAACACCAGCTCCGGGGGCCCAACCCCTGGGGACCCCAACACCAGCTCCAGGGGCACAACCCCTGTGCGCCCGAACCATAGCTCCAGGGGCCAAACCTCTGGGGGCCCAAACACCAGCTCCAGGGTCCCAACCCCTGAGCGCTCGAACAATACCTCCAGGGGCCTAACCCCTGGGGGCCCCAACACAAGCTCTAGGGGCCCAACCCCAGAGCGCTCGAACCATAGCTACAGGGGCCTAACCCCTGGGGGCCCCACCCCAGCTCCAAGGGCCCAAAACCTGAGCACCCGAACCATAGCTCCAGGGGCCTAACCCCTGGGGCCCCAACACCAGCTCCAGGGGTCCAACCCCTCGGGGCCCTAACACCAGCTGAAGGGGCCCAACCCCTGAGCGCCCGAACCATAGCTCTAGGGGCCTAATCTCTGGGGGCCCCAAAACCAGCTCCTAAGGCCCAATCCCTGAGCGCTCGAACGATACCTCTAGGGGCCTAACCCCTGGGGTCCCCAACACCAGCTCCAGGGGCCCAACCCCTGGGGGCCCCAACACCAGCTCCAGGGGCCCAACCCCTCAGCGCCCGAACCATAGCTCAAGGGGCCTAATCCCTGGGGCTCCAACTCCAGCTCCAGGGTCCCAACCCCTGGGGGCACCAACACCAGCTCCAGGGTCCCAACCCCTGAGCGCCCGAACCTTAGCTCCAGGGGCCTAACTATTGTTGGCCCCCACCCCAGCTCCAAGGGCCCAACCCCTGAGCGCCCGAACCATAGCGCCAGGGGCCTAACCTCTGGGGCCCCAACACCAGCTCCTCGGGCCCTACCCCTGAGTGCCTGAACCATAGCTCCAGGGGCCTAAGCACTGGGGGCCCCCAGGCCAGCTCCAAGGGCCCAACCCCTGAGCGCCCGAACCATAGCGCCAGGGGCCTAACCCCTGGGGCCCCAACACCAGCTCCAGGGGCCCAACCCCTCAGCGCCCGAACCATAGCAACAGGGGCCCAACCCCTGAGCGCCTGAACCATAGCTCCAGAGGCCTAACCCCTGGGGCCCCAACACCAGCTCCAGGGGCCCAACCCCTGGGGGCCCCTACACCAGCTCCGGGGGCCCAACCCCTGAGTGCCCGAACCATAGCTCTAGGGGCCTAACCCCTTGGGCCCCCACCCCAGCTCCAGGGGCCTAACCCCTGGGGCCCTAGACCCCAGCTCCAGGGGCCCAACCCCTGAGCGCCCGTACCACAGCTCCAGGGGCCTAACCCCTTGGGGCCCAAACCTCAACTCCAGCAGCCCAAAACCTGGGGGCCCCAACACCAGCTCCACGGGCCCGACCCCTGAGCGCCAGAACCATAGCTCCAGGGGCCTAACCCCTGGGGGCCCCAACACAAGCTCCAGGGGCCCAACCCCTGAGCGCCCGAACCATAGCTCCAGGGGCCTAACCCCTGGGGGCCCCTACCCCAACTCCAGGGGCCCAACCCCTGGAGGCCCCAACACCAGCTCCGGGGTCCCAACCCCTGAGCGCCCGAACCATAGCTCCAGGGGCCTAATCGCTGGGGGCCCAACACCAGCTCCAAGGACCCAACCCCTGAGACCCCGAACAATAACTCCAGGGGCCTAACCCCTGGGGGCCCCAACACTTGCTCCTCGGGCCCTACCCCTGAGTGCCCGAACCATAGCTCCTGGGGATTAACCCCTGGGGGACCCAAGCCCAGCTCCAGCGGCCCAACCCTTGAGCGCCCGAACCATAGCTCCAGGGGCCTAACGCCCGTGGGCCCCAACCCCAGCTCCAGGGGCCCAACCCCTGGGGCACTCGACCCCAGCTCCAGGGGCCCAAACCCTGAGCGCCCGAACCATAGCGCCAGGGGCCTAACCCCTGGGGCCCGAACATCAGCTCCACGGGCCCAACCCCTGGGAGCCCCAACACCAGCTCCAGGGGCCCTACCCTAGAGCTCCCGAACCATAGCTCCATACAGGAAATGCTCTGTGCATTACCCTGCGTGACCACAAGGTGTCACTGTTGCTCCATGCGGGGAAATGCTCTGTGTATTAACCTGTGTGGCTACATGGTGTCACTTCTGCTCCATGCGGGGAAATGCTCTGTGCATTACCCTATTTGGCCACACGGTGCCACTCTTGCTCCATGCAGCAAATGCTCTGGGCATTATCCTGCATAGCCACAGAGTGTTACTGTTGCTCCACGCGTGAAATGCTCTGGGCACTACTGTGATGGAGTGGGGACTGTCTGTGTGGGGGATGGGAGAGTAGGGGGTGACTTTAGCTCAGGGGCCCCAACACCAGCTCCAGGGGCCCAACCCCTGAGCGCCCGAATCATTGCCCCATGGGCCCAACCCCTGAGCGCCCGAAACATAGCTCCAGGGGCCTAACCTCTGGGGCCCCAACACCAGCTCCTCGGGCCCTACCCCTGAGTGCCTGAACCATAGCTCCAGGGGCCTAACCACTGGGGGCCCCCACGCCAGTTCCAAGGGCCCAACCCCTGAGCGCCGGAACCATAGCGCCAGGGGCCTAACCCCTGGGGCCCCAACATCAGCTCCACGGGCCCAACCCCTGGGAGCCCCAACACCAGCTCCAGGGGCCGTACCCTAGAGCTCCCGAACCATAGCTCCATGCAGGAAATGCTCTGTGCATTACCCAGCGTGACCACAAGGTGTCACTGTTGCTCCATGCAGGGAAATGCTCTGTGCATTACCCTATGTGGCCACACGGTGCCACTCTTGGTCCATTCAGCAAAAGCTCTGGGCATTACCCTGCATAGCCACACAGTGTTACTGTTGCTCCATGCGTGAAATGCTCTGGGCATTACTGTGATGGAGTGGGGACTGTCTGTGTGGGGGATGGGAGAGCAGGGGGTGACTTTAGCTCAGGGGCCCCAACACCAGCTCCAGTGGCCCAACCCCTGAGCGCCCGAAACATAGCTCCAGGGGCCTAACCCCTAGGGGCCCCCACGCCAGCTCCAGGGGACCAACCCCTGGGGCCCTTAACCCCACCTCCAGGGGCCCAACCCCTGAGCGGCAGAACCATAGCCCCAGGGGCCCAACCCCTGAGCGCCCGAACCATAGCTCCAGGGGCTATAACCCCTGGGGCCCCAACACCAGCTCCAGGGGCCCAGCCCCTGGGGGCCCCAACACCAGCTCCAGGGGCCCAACCCCTGAGCGCCCGAACCATAGCTCCAGGGGCCTAACCCCTAGGGGCCCCAACCCCAGCTCCAGGGGCCCAACACCTGGGGGCCCCAACACCAGCTCCAAGGGCCCAACCCCTGAGCGCCTGAACCATAGCTCCAGGGTCCTAACCCCTAGGGGCCCCAACCCCAGCTCCAGGGGCCTAACCCCTAGGGGCCCCAACCCCAGCTCCAGGGGCCCAACCCCTGGGGGCCCCAACACCAGCTCCAAGGGCCCAACCCCTGAGCGCCTGAACCATAGCTCCAGGGGCCTAACCCCTGGGGGCCCCAACACCAGCTCACCGGGCCCTACAACTGAGTGCCCGAACCATAGCTCCAGGGGCCTAACCACTGGGGGCCCCCACCCCAGATCCAAGGGCCCAACCCCTGAGCGCCCGAACCATACCGCCAGGGGCCTAAACCCTGGGGCCCCAACACCAGCTCCAGGGGCCCAACCCGTGGGAGCCCCAAAACCAGCTCCAGGGGCCCAACCCCAGAACTCCCGAACCATAGCTCCATGCAGGAAATGCTCTGTGCATTACCCTGCGTCACCACAAGGTGTCACTGTTGCTCCATGCGGGGAAATGCTCTGTGTATTACCCTGTGTGGCTGCATGGTGTCACTGTTGCTCCATGCGGGGAAATGCTCTGTGCATTACCCTATGTGGCCACACGGTGTCACTCTTGCTCCATGCAGCAAATGTTCTGGGCATTACCCTGCATAGCAACACAGTATTACTGTTGCTCCATGCGTGAAATGCTCTGGGCATTACTGTAATGGAGTGGGGACTGTCTGTGTGGGGGATGGGAGAGCAGGGGGTGACTTTAGCTCAGGGGCCCCAACACCAGCTCCAGGGGCCCAACCCCTGAGCGCCCGAAACATAGCTCCAGGGGCCTAACCCCTGGGGGACCCAACCAGAGCTCCAGGGGCCCAACCCCTAAGCGCCCGAACCATAGCTCCAGGGGCCTAACCCCCGGGGGACCCAACCCCAGCTCCAGAGGCCTATCCCCTGGGGCCCTCGACCCCAGCTCCAGGGGCCCAACCCCTGAGCGCCCGAACCATAGCCCCAGGGGCCAAACCCCTGAGCGCCGGAACCATAGCTCCAGGGGCCCAATCCCTGGGGGCCCCAACACCAGCTCCAGGGGCCCAACCCCTGAGCGCCCGAACCATAGCTCCAGGGGCCTAACCCCTAGGGGCCCCAGCCCCAGCTCCAGGGGCTCAACCCCTGGGGGCCCCAACACCAGCTCCAACGGCCCAACCCCTGAGCGCCCAAACCATAGCTCCAGGGGCCTAACCCCGGGGGCCCCAACCTCAGCTCCAGGGGCCCAACCCTTGGGGCCCTCGACCCCAGCTCCAGGGGCACAACCCCTGACCGCCCAAACTATAGCTCCAGGGGTCCAACCCCTGAGCGCCCGAACCATAGCTGCAGGGGTCTAACCCCTGGGGGCCCCCACCCCAGCTCCAACGGCCCAACCCCTGAGCGCCCGAACCATCGCTCCAGGGGCCTAATCCCTGGGGGCCTGAAAACCAGCTCCAAAGGCCTAACCTCTGAGCGCCCGAACGATACCTCCAGGGGCCTAACCCCTGGGGGCCCCAACACCAGCTCCAGGGGCAAAACCCCTGAGCACCCGAACCATAGCTCCAGGGGCATAACCCCTGGGGGACCCCACCCCAGCTCCAGGAGCCCAACCCCTGGGGCCCTCGACCCCAGCTCCAGGGGCCTAACCCCTGGGGGCCCGAACCCCAGCTCCAGGGACCTAACACCTGGGATCCCCAACACCAGCTCCGGGGGCCCAACCCCTGGGGACCCCAACACCAGCTCCAGGGGCACAACCCCTGTGCGCCCGAACCATAGCTCCAGGGGCCAAACCTCTGGGGGCCCAAACACCAGCTCCAGGGTCCCAACCCCTGAGCGCTCGAACAATACCTCCAGGGGCCTAACCCCTGGGGGCCCCAACACAAGCTCTAGGGGCCCAACCCCAGAGCGCTCGAACCATAGCTACAGGGGCCTAACCCCTGGGGGCCCCACCCCAGCTCCAAGGGCCCAAAACCTGAGCACCCGAACCATAGCTCCAGGGGCCTAACCCCTGGGGCCCCAACACCAGCTCCAGGGGTCCAACCCCTCGGGGCCCTAACACCAGCTGAAGGGGCCCAACCCCTGAGCGCCCGAACCATAGCTCTAGGGGCCTAATCTCTGGGGGCCCCAAAACCAGCTCCTAAGGCCCAATCCCTGAGCGCTCGAACGATACCTCTAGGGGCCTAACCCCTGGGGTCCCCAACACCAGCTCCAGGGGCCCAACCCCTGGGGGCCCCAACACCAGCTCCAGGGGCCCAACCCCTCAGCGCCCGAACCATAGCTCAAGGGGCCTAATCCCTGGGGCTCCAACTCCAGCTCCAGGGTCCCAACCCCTGGGGGCACCAACACCAGCTCCAGGGTCCCAACCCCTGAGCGCCCGAACCTTAGCTCCAGGGGCCTAACTATTGTTGGCCCCCACCCCAGCTCCAAGGGCCCAACCCCTGAGCGCCCGAACCATAGCGCCAGGGGCCTAACCCCTGGGGCCCCAACACCAGCTCCAGAGGCCCAACCCCTGGGAGCCCCAACACCAGCTCCAGGGGCCCAACCCCAGAGCTCCCGAACCATAGCTCCATGCAGAAAATGCTCTGTGCATTACCCTCCGTGTCCACAAGGAGACACTGTTGCTCCATGCGGGGAAATGCTCTGTGTATTACCCTGTGTGACCACAACGTGTCACTGTTACTCCATGCGGGGAAATACTCTGTGCATTACCCTATGTGGCCACACGGTGCCACTCTTGCTCCATGCAGCAAATGCTCTGGGCATTACCCTGCATAGCCACACAGTGTTACTGTTGCTCCATGCGTGAAATGCTCTGGGCATTACTGTGATGGAGTGGGGACTGTCTGTGTGGGGGATGGGAGAGCAGGAGGTGACTTTAGCTCAGGGGCCCCAACACCAGCTCCAGTGGCCCAACCCCTGAGCGCCCGAAACATAGCTCCCGGGGCCTAACCCCTAGGGGCCCCCACGCCAGCTCCTGGGGACCAACCCCTGGGGCCCTTGACCCCCCCTCCAGGGGCCCAACCCCTGAGCGTCCGAACCATAGCTCCAGGGGCCTAACCCCTGGGGCCCCAACACCAGCTCCAGGGGCCCAGCCCCTGGGGCCCCAACACCAGCTCCAGGGGCCAAACCCCTGGGGGCCCCAACACCAGCTCCAGGGGCCCAACCCCTGGGGGCCCCAACACCAGCTCCAAGGGCCCAAACCCTGGGCGCCCGAACTATAGCTCCAGGGGCCCAACCCCTGAGCGCCCGAACCATAGCTCCAGGGGCCCAACCCCTGGGGGCCCCAACACCAGCTCCAAGGGCCCAAACCCTGTGCGCCCGAACTATAGCACCAGGGGCCCAACCCCTGAGCGCCCAAACCATAGCTCCAGGGGTATAACCCCCGGGGTCTCCAGCCCCAGCTCCAGGGGTCCAACACCTGAGCGCCCTAACCATAGCTGCAGGGGTCTAACCCCTGGGGGCCCCCACCCCAGCTCCAACGGCCCAACCATTGAGCGCCCGAACCATAGCTCCAGGGGCCTAACCCCTGGGGGCCCCAACCCCAGCCCCAGGAGCCCAACCCCTGGGGCCCTCAACACCAGCTTCAAGGGCCCAACCCCTGAGCGCCCGAACCATCGCTCCAGGGGCCCAACCCCTGAGCGCCTGAACCATAGCTCCAGGGGCCTAATCCCAGGGAACCCAACACCAGCTCCAGGGGCCCAACCGCTGGGGGCCCCAACACGAGCTCCAGGGGCCCAACCCCTGAGCGCCCGAACCATAGCTCCAGGGGCCTAACCCCTGGGGCCCCAACACCAGCTCCAGGGGTCCAACCCCTAGGGGCCATAACACCAGCTCCAGGGACCCAACCCCTGAGCGACCGAACCATAGCTCCAGGGGCTTAATCCCTGGGGGCCCCAAAACCAGCTCCAAGGGCCCAACCCCTGAGCGCTCGAACGATACCTCCAGGGGCCTAACCCCTGGGGGCCCCAACACCAGCTCCAGGGGCCCAAACCCTGAGCGCCCGAACAATATTTCCAGGGGCATAACCCCTGTGGGCCCCAACCAAAGATCCAGGGGCCCAACCCCTGCGGACCCCAACACCAGCTCCAGGAGAACAACCCCTGAGAGACCGAACCATAGCTCCAGGAGCCTAATCCCTGGGGGCCTCAACACCAGCTCCAAGGGCCCAACCCCTGAGCGCCCGAACCATAGCTATAGGGGCCTAACCCCTGGGGGCCCCCACCCCAGCTCCAAGGGCCGAACCCCTGAGCGCCCGAACCATAGCTCCAGGGGCCTAACCCCTCGGGCTCCAACAAAAGCTCCAGGGCCCTAACCCCTCGGGGCCCCAAAACCAGCTCCAGGGTCCCAACCCCTGATAGCCCGAACCACATTTCCAGGGGGCTAACCACTGGGGACCCGAACCCCAGCTCCAGGGGCCCAACCCCTGGGGGCACCAACACCAGCTCCAGGGGCCCAACCCCTGGGGGGACCAACACCAGCTCCAGGGTCCCAACCCCTGAGCGCATGAACCATAGCACCAGGGGCCTAAACCCTGGGGGCCCCAAACCCAGCTCCAGGGGCCCAACCCCTGGGGGCCTCAACACCAGCTCCAGGGGCCAAACCCGTGAGCGTCCGAACCATACCTCCAGGGGCCTAACCCCCGGGGGCCCCAACCAAAGCCCCAGATGCCCAACCCCTGGGGGCCCCAACACCAGCTCCAGGGTTGCAACCCCTGAGCGCCCGAACCATAGCTCCAGGGGCCTAACCCCTGGGGCCCGAACACGAGCTCCAGGGGTCCAACCCCTGGGGGCCCTAACATCAGCTGAAGGGGCCCAACCATTGAGCGCCCGAACCATAGCTCCAGGGGCCTAATCTCTGGGGGCCCCAAAAACAGCTCCTCGGGCCCAACCCCTGAGCGCCCGAACAATACCTCCAGGGGCCTAACTCCTGGGGTGCCCAACACCAGCTGCAGGGGCCCAACCCCTGGGGGCCCCAACACCAGCTCCAGGGGCCCAACCCCTCAGCGCCCGAACCATAGCTCAAGGGGCCTAATCCCTGGGACCCCAACACCAGCTCCAGGGGCCCAACCCCTGGGGGCGCCAACACCAGCTCCAGGGTCCCAACCCCTGAGCGCCCGAACCGTAGCTCCAGGGGCCTAACCACTGTTGGCCCCCACCCCAGGTCCAAGGGCCCAACGCCTGAGCGCCCGAACCACAGCGCCAGGGGCCTAACCCCTGGGGCCCCAACACCAGCTCCAGGGGCCCAACCCCTGGGAGCCCCAACACCAGCTCCAGGGGCCCAACCCCAGAGCTCCCGAACCATAGCTCCATGCAGGAAATGCTCTGTGCATTACCCTGCGTGTCTACAAGGAGTCACTGTTGCTCCATGCGGGGAAATGCTCTGTGTATTACCCTGTGTGACCACAAGGTGCCACTGTTTCTCCATGCGGGGAAATGCTCTGTGCATTACCCTATGTGGCCACATGTTCTCACTCTTGCTCCATGCAGCAAATGCACTTGGCATTACTGTGATGGAGTAGGGACTGTCTGTGTGGGGGATCGGAGAGCTTGGGGTGACTTTAGCTCAGGGGCCCCAACACCAGCTCCAGTGGCCCAACCCCTGAGCGCCCGAAACATAGCTCCAGGGGCCTAACCCCTGGGGGCCCCAACACCAGCTCCAAGGGCCCAACGCCTGAGCGCCCGAACCATAGCCCCAGGGGCCCAACCCTTGAGCGCCCGAACCATAGCTCCAGGGGCCTAACCCCTCGGGGCCCCAACCACAGCTCCAGGGGCCCAAACCCTGGGGCCCCACCACCAGCTCCAGAGGCCCAACCCCTGAGCGCCCGAACCATAGCTCCAGGGGCCCAACCTCTGAGCGCTCGAACCATAGCTCCAGAGGCCTAACCCCTGGGGCCTCAACACCAGCTCCAGAGGCCCAACCCCTGGGGCCCCAACACCAGCTCCAGGGGCCCAACCCCTGAGCGCCCGAACCATAGCTCCAGGGGCCAATCCCTGGGGGCCCCAACACCAGCTCCAGGGGCCCAGCCCCTGAGCGCCCGAACCATAGCTCCAGGGGCCTAACCCCTGGGGGCCCCAACCCCAGCTCCAGAGGCCCAACCCCTGGGGGCCCCAGCACCAGCTCCAGGGGCCCAACCCCTGGGGGCCCCAACAAAGGCTATAGGGGCCCAAACCCTCAGCGCCCGAACCATAGCTCCAGGGACATAACCCCCGTGGGCTCCAACATGAGCTCCAGGGGCCGAACCCCTGTGGGCCCCAACACAAGCTCAAGGATCCCAACCCCTGAGTGCCCGAACCATAGCTCCAGGGGCCTAACCCCTGGGGCCCCAACCACAGCTCCAGGGGCCCAACCCCTGCGGACCCCAACACCAACTCCAGGAGCCCAACCCCTGAGAGCCCGAACCATGGCTCCAGGGGCCTAACCCCTGGGGCCCCAAAACCAGCTCCAGGGGCCCAACCCCTGGGGGCCCCAACAAAGCCTACAGGGGCCAAACCCCTCAGCGCCCAAACCATAGCTCCAAGGGTATAACCCCCATGGGCTCCAACCCGAACTCCAGGGGCCGAACCTCTGGGTGCCCCAACACCGGCTCAAGGATCCCAACCCCTGAGCGCCCGAACCATAGCTCCAGGGGCCTAACCCCCGGGGCCCCAACCACAGCTCCAGTAGCCCAACCCCTGAGAGCCCGAACCATAGCTCCAGGGGCCTAATCCCTGGGGGCCTCAACACAAGCTCCAAGGGCCCAACCCCTGAGCTCCCGAATCATAGCTCCATTGGCCTAACCCCTGGGGGCTCCCACCCCAGTTCCAAGGGCCCAACCTCTGAGCGCCCGAACCATAGCTCCAGGGGCCCAACCCCTGAGCGCCCGAACCATAGTTCCAGGGGCCTAACCCCTCGGGCCCCAATACCAGCTCCAGGGCCCTAACCCCTCGGAGCCCCATCACCAGCTCCAGGGGCCCAACCCCTGAGCGCCCGAACCATAGCTCCAGGGGCCTAACCCTTGGGGGCTCCAACAAAGGCTTCAGGGGCCCAACCCCTCAGCGCCCGAACCATAACTCCAGGGGTCTAACCCCCGGGGGCTCCAACCCAAGCTCCAAGGGCCGAACCCCTGGGGGCCCCAGCACCAGCTCCAGGGTCCCAACCCCTGTGCGCCCAACCATAGCTCCAGGGGCCTAACCCCCGGGGGCCCCAACCACAGCTCCAGGGGCCCAACCCCTGCGGACCCCAACACCAGCTCCAGGAGCCCAAGCCCTGAGCGCCCGAACCATAGCTCCAGGGGACTAATCCCTGGGGGCCTCAACACCAGCTCCAAGGGCCCAACCCCTAAACGCCCGAACCATAGCTCCAGGGGCCTAACCCCTGGGGGCCCCCAGCCCACCTCCAAGGGCCCAACCCCTGAGCGCCCGAACCATAGCTCCAGGGGCCTAACCCCTCGGGCCCCAACACCAGCTCCAGGGCCCTAACCCCTCAGGGCTCCAACACCAGCTCCAGGGGCCCAACCCCTGAGCGCCCGAACTATAGCTCCAGGGGCCTAACCCCTGGGGGCCCCAACACCACCTCCAGGGGCCCAACCCCTGGGGGCCCCAACACCAGCTCCAGGGGCCAACCCCTGAGTGCCCGAACCATAGCTCCAGGGGCCTAACCCCCGGGGGCCCCAACCCCAGCTCCAGGGGCCCAACCCCTGGGGGCCCCAACACCAGCTCCAGGGTTGCAACCCCTGAGCTCCCGAACCATAGCTCCAGGGGCCTAACCCCTGGGGGCCCCAACACCAGCTCCAGGGGCCCAACCCCTGAGTGTTCGAACAATACCTCCAGGGGCCTAACCCCTGGGGGCCCCAATACCAGCTCCAGGGGCCCAACCCCTGAGCACTCGAACCATAGCTACAGGGGCTTAACCCCTGGGGGCCCCCACCCCAGCTCCAAGGGCCCAAAACCTGAGCGCCCGAACCATAGCTCCAGGGGCGTAACTCCTGGGGCCCCAACACCAGCTCCAGGGGCCCAACCCCTGGGGCCCTCGACCCTAGCTCCAGGGGCCCAACCCCTGAGCGCCCGAACTACAGCTCCAGGGGCCTAACCCCTGGGGGCCCAAAACCCAGCTCCAGCGGCCCAACCCCTGGGGGCCCCAACACCAGCTCCAGGGGCCCAACCCCTGAGCGCACGAACCATAGCTCTAGGGGTCTAAGCCCTGGGTCCCGAACACCAGCTCCAGGAGCCCAACCCCTGGGGGCCCCAACACCAGCTCCAGGGGCCCAACCCCCGAGCGCTCGAACCATAGCTACAGGGGCCTAACCCCTGGGGGCCCCCATCCCAGCTCCAAGGGCCCAAAACCTGAGCACCCGAACCATAGCTATAGGGGCCTAACCCCTCGGGGCCCCAACACCAGCTCCAGGGGCCCAACCCCTGAGCGCCCGAACCATAGCTCTAGGGGTCTAAGCCCTGGGTCCCCAACACCAGCTCCAGGAGCCCAACCCCTGGGGGCCCCAACACCAGCTCCAGGGGCCCAACCCCTGAGCGCCCGAACCATAGCTCCAGGGGCCTTACCCTTGGGGGCTCCAACAAAGGCTTCAGGGGCCCAACCCCTCAGCGCCCGAACCATAACTCCAGGGGTCTAACCCCCGGGGGCTCCAACCCGAGCTCCAAGGGCCGAACCCCTGGGGGCCCCAGCACCAGCTCCAGGGTCCCAACCCCTGTGCGCCCAACCATAGCTCCAGGGGCCTAACCCCCGGGGGCCCCAACCACAGCTCCAGGGGCCCAACCCCTGCGGACCCCAACACCAGCTCCAGGAGTCCAAGCCCTGAGCGCCCGAACCATAGCTCCAGGGGCCTAATCCCTGGGGGCCTCAACACCAGCTCCAAGGGCCCAACCCCTAAACGCCCGAACCATAGCTCCAGGGGCCTAACCCCTGGGGGCCCCCAGCCCAGCTCCAAGGGCCCAACCCCTGAGCGCCCGAACCATAGCTCCAGGGGCCTAACCCCTCGGGCCCCAACACCAGCTCCAGGGCCCTAACCCCTCAGGGCTCCAACACCAGCTCCAGGGGCCCAACCCCTGAGCGCCCGAACTATAGCTCCAGGGGCCTAACCCCTGGGGGCCCCAACACCACCTCCAGGGGCCCAACCCCTGGGGGCCCCAACACCAGCTCCAGGGGCCAACCCCTCAGTGCCCGAACCATAGCTCCAGGGGCCTAACCCCCGGGGGCCCCAACCCCAGCTCCAGGGGCCCAACCCCTGGGGGCCCCAACACCAGCTCCAGGGTTGCAACCCCTGAGCTCCCGAACCATAGCTCCAGGGGCCTAACCCCTGGGGGCCCCAACACCAGCTCCAGGGGCCCAACCCCTGAGTGTTCGAACAATACCTCCAGGGGCCTAACCCCTGGGGGCCCCAATACCAGCTCCAGGGGCCCAACCCCTGAGCACTCGAACCATAGCTACAGGGGCTTAACCCCTGGGGGCCCCCACCCCAGCTCCAAGGGCCCAAAACCTGAGCGCCCGAACCATAGCTCCAGGGGCGTAACTCCTGGGGCCCCAACACCAGCTCCAGGGGCCCAACCCCTGGGGCCCTCGACCCTAGCTCCAGGGGCTCAACCCCTGAGCGCCCGAACTACAGCTCCAGGGGCCTAACCCCTGGGGGCCCAAAACCCAGCTCCAGCGGCCCAACCCATGGGGGCCCCAACACCAGCTCCAGGGGCCCAACCCCTGAGCGCCCGAACCATAGCTCTAGGGGTCTAAGCCCTGGGTCCCCAACACCAGCTCCAGGAGCCCAACCCCTGGGGGCCCCAACACCAGCTCCAGGGGCCCAACCCCTGAGCGCTCGAACCATAGCTACAGGGGCCTAACCCCTGGGGGCCCCCATCCCAGCTCCAAGGGCCCAAAACCTGAGCAGCCGAACCATAGCTATAGGGGCCTAATCCCTCGGGGTCCCAACACCAGCTCCAGGGACTCAACCCCTGAGCGCCCGAATAATACTTCCATTGGCCTAACCCCTGTGGGCTCCAACACCAGCTCCAGGGGTCCAACCCCTGAGCGCCCGAACCATAGCTGCAGGGGCCTAACCCCTGGGGGCCCCCACCCCAGCTCCAACGGCCTAACCCCTGAGCGCCGGAACCATAGCTCCAGGGGCCTAACCCCTGGGGGCTCCAACCCCAGCCGCAGGAGCCCAACCTCTGGAGGCCCCAACACCAGCTCCAGGGGCCCAACCCCTGAGCGCCCGAATCATAGCTCCAGGGGCCCAGCCCCTGGGTTCCCAACACCAGCTCCAGGGGCCCAACCCCTGGGGGCCCCAAAAAAGGCTCCAGGGGCCCAATCCCTCAGCGCCCGAACCATAGCTCCAGGGGTCTAACCCCCGGGGGCTCCAACCCGAGCTTCAGGGGCCGAACACCTGGGGGTCCTAACACCAGCTCCAGGGTCCCAACCCCTGAGGGCCCGAACCATAGCTCCAGGGGCCTAACCCCTGGGGCCCCAACACCAGCTCCAGGGGTCCAACCCCTAGGGGCCATAACACCAGCTCCAGGGACCCAACCCCTGAGCGACCGAACCATAGCTCCAGGGGCCTAATCCCTGGGGGCCCCAAAACCAGCTCCAAGGGCCCAACCCCTGAGCGCTCGAACGATACCTCCAGGGGCCTAACCCTTGGGGGCCCCAACACCAGCTCCAGGGGCCCAAACCCTGAGCGCCCGAACAATATTTCCAGGGGCATAACCCCTGTGGGCTCCAACCACAGATCCAGGGGCCCAACCCCTGCGGACCCCAACACCAGCTCCAGGAGAACAACCCCTGAGAGACCGAACCATAGCTCCAGCAGCCTAATCCCTGGGGGCCTCAACACCAGCTCCAAGGGCCCAACCCCTGAGCGCCTGAACCATAGCTATAGGGGCCTAACCCCTGGGGGCCCCCACCCCAGCTCCAAGGGCCGAACCCCTGAGCGCCCGAACCATAGCTCCAGGGGCCTAACCCCTCGGGCCCCAACAAAAGCTCCAGGGCCCTAAACCCTCGGGGCCCCAAAACCAGCTCCAGGGTCCCAACCCCTGATAGCCCGAACCACATTTCCAGGGGGCTAACCACTGGGGACCCGAACCCCAGCTCCAGGGGCCCAACCCCTGGGGGCACCAACACCAGCTCCAGGGGCCCAACCCCTGGGGGGACCAACACCAGCTCCAGGGTCCCAACCCCTGAGCGCATGAACCATAGCACCAGGGGCCTAAACCCTGGGGGCCCCAAACCCAGCTCCAGGGGCCCAACCCCTGGGGGCCTCAACACCAGCTCCAGGGGCCAAACCCGTGAGCGTCCGAACCACACCTCCAGGGGCCTAACCCCCGGGGGCCCCAACCAAAGCCCCAGATGCCCAACCCCTGGGGGCCCCAACACCAGCTCCAGGGTTGCAACCCCTGAGCGCCCGAACCATAGCTCCAGGGGCCTAACACCTGGGGCCCCAACACGAGCTCCAGGGGTCCAACCCCTGGGGGCCCTAACATCAGCTGAAGGGGCCCAACCATTGA
>NW_026114620.1:38661-64801 GCF_025201925.1 Gopherus flavomarginatus | reverse complement strand
TCTCCTTGAGGACTGATAAAGTATTCGGGTTCACAGATGTGAGCACCAGGAGGAACCTCTTTCGAGTTTTCTCCTTCCCTTGTAATGATTTTACTAGAAAACAGCCGTCCCTGTTTAGAAGGTAAGAGCCTCCTGGAGGTTTGAAATCTGTTCAGTCTGATCCATCTGGTGAGAGTTGAATTCTAGACATGGAAAACACGAGCTTAAGGAGGTAGAATTTTATTGCGCACCTGGGATTTTGTCCCTTAGAATCAGTGTGGACATAAGGGTTTGTCCTTTTTGTTTCAGCTTTTCCTCCATCCATCCTTCCCTCCTTTCTCTTCTTCTCTTGCTTCTAATCTCCTTTTTCCTATTCCCCTCTCAACACCAGGAGGTGTGCTTCTCTGTGTGTGTGTGTGTGTTGCGGGGGAGTGCTCTGCAGCTCCCACTGTGAGAGATCCTCCCAAAAATGTGAGGCTGAAATAGTGCTTCGGCAGTGATCCCCAGCAGTCACCTGGGCTATCTTTTGGGCTCTCTGGTAAGAATCCTCAGCCTCCCATCCTCAGTCTCTATCCTGATTGGCTGAGCAGGGGGTTATTGACAGGGAGGAGACTCAGGTCCATGTTGTTCTCTTTTAAGAACAAGGAAATAAGTCAGAACCAGTTCTATGTTTGACATATTTTGTTGCTTCTCTGCATTAATTGTCTCTGAGCAGTTGATGATTCTCTCTAACATTACAGTTCTCCTCAAATACTTGCTGAATAATTGCTGTGCACTGTTGTTGGTCTGGAGCTCATCTGAGAGCACATTATTCAGGTCATTCAATGTCTGAAATTCAAGATCCGATGGTTGGTTTGAAAATCAGGGCTCTTGGGTCCTATTCCCAACTCTGCCACTGCCTGGCTGTGTGACCTAAGACAAGTCAGTTCTCCTTTCTCAGCCTTAGCTTCTCCCTCTTTCAAGTAGGGATAATAATGATCCACTCTTACCTACCTCATGGTGGGTGGAGGATGGGGATCCATTGGAGAGTGTCACTAAGAGTAGTGCATAATATGAGGTGTCCCATCACGTTTACTCAGAGCAGATTATGACATAATAGATTAGCTGAAACAGTCTTTTTTATTTGTATTTTTTATTTTGGAATTGTTAAGAGCAGCAATGACTGAGCTCAGACTGAAGCATCTTATCTATTTTTCAAGATCTAAGAGTCTCCTCCTTGTGTGTGATGACACAATTTAACACACTGTGACAAACAGGAGATGCTTTTGTTTTGCAACAAAATCTTTTGCAAAGAACTTCCATCTCACTTGTTATGATTCTGAGAAACAAACTGGTTTAGTCTGAATGGGATATTTGGACAGAAACGGTTGGAATGAAGTTTTCCCACCATCTCAATTCCTGAGCTTTATCCCTGCCTCTGAGGGGATTTGTTGTGTGTTAGAACAGGAGTCTGACTGGCGACTTCTCTTTCTGGCTCTGCCACTGCCTTGCTGTGTAGGCCCTTGGGTAGGTCACCTCCCTTCTCTGTACCTCAGGCTCCTCCCATTTGTCCAATGGGAACAGGGACAGTTCTCAAATTCTGGGCAGTTGTGAGCCTGAGTGAGAAAAGGGGTGTTGAAGCCCTCTGTGAAGAAGAAAGGGGAGTTTCACGGTGTTTTTGCACCAAGGAATTCTAAAGTTTGCTAAAGTGTCTAATATGTGGAAACAAGAAATGGTCGGGGCCAAACTTTTTAACCACTGCCTTTTTAAAGCCCATTCAAAGATGTGAGTCCCTATCTTTTAGGTACCTGGGGTTCTTTGCCAGCAGGAGAGAAGAGGTTCCTGCCTCCGTTTTTGTGGCCTTAACAAACCAGGTGTTGTGCCCCAGTTCTCATCTGAGATCCCTGAAAAAGAACATCTTCCCATCCATGAACAAGACAGGACCTATCTTTCAAAGGGGAACAAAGAGACCCCTGGGAATTACAGACTAGCTAGCCTGACTGCCATAGCTGGAGAGATACTGGAATACATTCTTAAACACTCAGTTTGTCAGCAGCACCTACAGGATAATTTGGTTCTTAGGACGAGTGAGCATGGATTTGTCAAGAACAAATCATTCCAAACCAATCCTCATTCCTTCTTCGGCAGGGTTCCGGCCTGATGTAGGTGGGTAAACAGTAGATGGGATCTAGCTTGCAGATACTAAGGCTTTTGACACTGTCCTGTAGGACATTCTCACAAGCAAACGAGGGAAATGCAGTCCAGCTGCAATCAGTGTAATGTGGGTGGAGAGCTGGTTCAAAGCCCAGACTCCAGGAGCCCTTCTCCATATTTGGCTGTCCAATGGAGAGGGTGTACCTAGTGGGTCTGGCAGGCATCAGTCCGGAGTCCGATACTATTCAATATTTTCATGAATGATTTGGAAAATGCAGTGCAGACCATGCTTTTAAAATTTACAACTGACACCAATCACTTTGGAGCACAGGATTGAAATTCAAAACGTCCTTAACAAATTGGAGACTTGGTCTTCTTGAGCCAAACTCCATGGCTGGGCCCCTCTCTCTACACTGGGCTGAAGTGAAACCCCAGAGCCAAACACTCCTCCTGGGCAGTGCGCTCTGACCTTGAATGGTCAGATGCTGCTTAGCACTGTCAGAGCAACTTTTGCTGGGAGATTCTCCCAGCACTTTTCAATAGTGGGAAAGTATGAAATCCCCATTTCACTGCTGGGGACAGAGCCCTAGAGGGGGGAGCAACTTGCCCAAAGACCCCCAGGAAAAGGAAAAGAACCAGCAGTGGAGCCAATAGGAAACCCAGCAATGGAACTCAGGAGTCCTGGGGGTGTGCTAGGGTGACCAGATGTCCTTATTTTATAGGGACAGTCCGAATTTTGGGGTCTTTTTCTTATCTAGGATCCTATTACCTCCCACCCCCTGTCCCGATTTTTCACACTTGCTGTCTGGTCACCCTAGGGTGTGCACATGTGTGGGTCCCAGCTTCTCCCTGCCCCCCTCATTGAAGCAGAAGTGCAGGGTTACTGCCCTGGTTACTGCAGGGCATCCGTGGACATGGGGCTGGCTGGAGGTAGGGTTTGGCTGCAGGCAGGGTAAGGGGTGTGGGGCTGGCTGGCTTCAGGCAGGGGGGTGCATTGGGTTGGCTGGAGACAGGGCAGGGGATGCAGGGCTGGCGGCAGACAGGGGGTGCAGGGCTGGTGCAGGCTGGGTGTGTGTAGGGGCTGGTTGGCTTTGGGCAGGGCCACAGGGGTGTGTGGCAGGAGATGGCTGGAGACAGGGCTTGGGGTTTGTCAGGGGCTTTGCTGCGGGGCTGGCTGCAAGTAGGGCAGGGAGGATGCGGCTGGTGTGGGCAGGGCAGAAGGTGCAGGGCTGTCTGGAGACAGAGGATGGCTGCGAACAGGGCAGGGCAGGGGGTGCAGGGCTGGCTGCAGGCAGGGCATGGGGCAGGGCTGGTGCAAGGATGTTTCACTCCCTAGGCGAAACTTCCACCTTTCACCCTTATCTCCTGCGCCCCCACCCTGAGGTGCCCCACCTTTGGCAGCTCCTCCCCTCCACCCTGAGGCTCCCCTCTTGTGGCAACTCCCCCGCTCTGCCTTGCGGCACCCCCCCTCGCCCCAGCTCACCCCTGCTCCAAGCACGAGCACTCTGAGCACACCATGGCCGCTTCACTTCTCCTGCCTCCCAGGCTTGTGGCGCCTAAGCCTGCCAGGCAGTCAGGCACCCTCCTCTGAGCCACAGCAGCCCTGACAGTTGACAATAGAGGCACCTTAGCTCCTGAGTTCCTTCAATGTGTCCCCCTCCGGGGTCCAGCTCCGATCGCCAGATACTCGGGGTATGTCTATACCACCTGCCGAATCGGTGGGCAGCGATCGATCCAGCGGGGGTCAATATATCGCGTCTAGTGTAGATGCAACACATCGAGTGCTCTCTCCTCGACTGCTGTACTCCAGCTCGGTAAGAGACACAGGCAGAGTCTACGGGGAGCTGCAGCAGTCAACTCACCGCGACTGTGACATTATAAGTATAATATAATATCTCATTGAAAGGTGACAGGGCCAGAAAGAGTTAATTAACTCACCTCACCGACTGATCTGACCCATGGGTGAACCTTAAGGACTGGTTAGCAAGATATGTGAATGAACAGAGCTTTGAAATGCAAGTCTGCATTGTTAGAGGTAGAAGGGGAGATGTTTGCTCAGGTCTTGTGATGTAGGCAAACAAGTCTTGTCTATTGCTACAGTTTTAATTCAAAGAGCAAAAAAGGAATATTAACATTAATGATGATACTTGAGTGAAATAGTATTATTGTCTATGTGTCTCCTTGAAGGTTGTGGTAACCTGTATTTGAACTGTTTAATGAATAAATTACTCTGTGCTAATTGCCAGGATGCTTGGAAGGAGAGGTAAGCCTATTGTCCTCTGAGACCGAAAGGCTGCTGGAAATGTATAAGAAGCCTGGGACACGATCCTTCTTCATCTCAGATCTGCCTTGGGTTTCAAGAGGGGGAAACCTTAAGCCACAAGGACTGAGATCCCCAGTCATTGACTGGAGCAACCCTGAATATGGAAATTGGACTATAACGTATGGACTATTTCTGAAAAGACTTTTGGCAACTACAAACTCACCTCTACTATGTATCTGAACCTCAAGAATTGAATTCAAGTCTATATGTCTATTGATCTTTTAACCAACACTCTCTCTCTTTTCTTTTCTAATACATTTTAGCTTAGTTAATAAGAATTGCCTATAGCATGTATTTTAGGTAAGATATAAGTTATGATTGAACCTGGGTACGTAGCTGATCCTTTGGGATCAGAAGAATCTTTTCTTTAACATGATGAAGTAAGACTTTCAGGAATCATCATCATATCTGACAGGTGTGTCTGGACGGAGGCCTGAGGCTGGGTACTTTAAGGGAACTGCGTGGTTTAAACTTCTAAGTAACCAGTGAGGTACTACAGAAGCTGTTTTGTGTTGGCTTGGTAAATCTAAGTATCGGAATAAACAGCAGCGTTTGGAATTTGTCTGTCCTGTTTTGTTTGCGGTTCACCCTGATTGAGTGACCTCAGCTGGCTCCCAGGGGCAGCACCATCACACCTACATCCAGGCTGTAGGGGTCCGGGGGATCTTAGGGGCCTTGGGGTGCACAGATACCTACGTCCAGGCTGTAGAGGTCCCTGGGGGGCTTAGAGAGTTTTGGGGGAGGGCACAGATACCAATCTCCAGGCTCTAGGGGTCTCAGGGGGGCTTAGGGGGTTCGTGGGGGGCACATATTCGTACATCCAGGGTTTAGTGGTACCAGGGGGGCTTAGAGGGTTAGTGGGGGGCATAGATACCTACGTCCAGGCTGGAGGCATCCTGGGAGTCTTAGGGGATTTTTGGTGGCCAAAGATACCTATGTCCAGGCTGTACGGGTACCAGGGGGTCTTAGGGGTTTGGATGGGCACAGATAGGTATGTCCAGGCTGTATCAGTCCCGGGGGGGGGGGGTTAGAGGTTTCATGAGGGGCACAGATATCTACGTCCAGATTGTAGCTGGCCCGGGGGGTGAGGGGGTTTCTGGGGGGCACATATACCTACGTGCACACTGGAGTGTCCCGGGGGTCTTATGGAGTCCCTATAGGGCACAGATACAAATGTCCTGGCTGTATAGGTACCTGGGGGGCTTAGAGGGCTTGTGGGGGGCACCGATACCTAAGTTCAGGCTGGAGGTGTCTCCGGGGGTCTTAGGTATTTGGTGGGGGGCACAGATACCAACATCCAGGCTGAAGGGGTCCTGGAGGGGCTTAGGGTCTGTCATGGAGTGTGGGAGAGTCCAGTCCTGCACCCCTCTTCCTGGGACTCAAAGTGACTCTCAGCCAGCCAGTAAAACAGAAAGTTTATAGGACAACAGGAGCGAAAGATACAGCAGAACTTGAAGGCACAAGCAGGATCCCGCATTTGAGTCCTTCTGGGGCTTCAGGAACTTAGTTCCCAGTTTGGGATTCCCTGAATTCCAACCACCCAGACCAAAACCGAAACTGAACTAACCCAACTCTCTCCAGCCAGCCCCTTCTTTTGTCCAGCTTCCCGGGCAAAGGTGCTGACCCCCTCCCTCCTTCCTAGCTCAGATTACATGCTGAGCACGTGTTCGGTCCTAAGGTCACCTGCTGCTCTCCCATCCCCCACACAGACAGTCCCTACTCCGTCATAGTAATGCACAGAGCATTTCCCTCACAGAGCAAAAGTGACACCATGTGGCCATATAGGGTAATGCACAGAGCATTTCCTTCATGGAGCAACTGACACCGTGTGGCTATGCAGGGTAATGCACAGAGCTTTTCCTGCATGGAGCAACAGTGACACCATGTGGACATGCAGGGTAATGCACAGAGCATTTCCCGCAAGGAGCAACAGTGACGATGTGTGGCCATGCAGGGTAATGCACAGATCATTTCCTTCATGGAGCAACATTGACACCTTGTGGAGATGCAGGGTAGTACACAGAGCATTTCCCTCATGGTGCAACAGTGACACCATGTGGCCACGCAGGGTAATGCACAGAGCATTTACTGCATGGAGCAACAGTGACACTGTGTGACCACTCAGGGTAATGCACAGAACATCACACCTACGTAGAAGCTTTAGAGATCCCTGGGGGGCTTAGGGGTTATGAGGGGCACAGATAGCTACGTCTAGGCTGGAGGCATTCCGGTGGGTATTAGGGGCTTCATGGGGGACACAAATATCTACTTCCAGGCTGGAGAGGTCCCTCGATGGCTTAGGGGGTTGTGGTGAGCCCAAATACATAAGTCCAGGCTGTAGTGGTCCCTGGGGGTTTAGGGAGTTGGTGAGGGGCACAAGAACCTACGTATGGTTTGGAAGGGTCGCTGGGGGACTTAAGGGGTTGTGATTGTGCAGATACCTACGTCCCAGTTGGAGCTGGCCCTGGGGAGCTTAGGGTGTTTGTGCCTCATACACACACCTACAAACAGGCTGGTGGGGCCCCTATTTGTCTTAGGGGGCTTGTTGGGGGCAGAGATACCTATGTCCAGGCTGGAGAAGTCCTGGGGAGGCTTAGGGGGTTCCTGGAGGTCACAAATATCCACAACCAGGCTGGAGCGGTTCTGGGGGTATTAGGGAGATGTGGGGGCGGGGCACAGATACCTATTTCGAGGCTGTAGGGGTTCTGGGGTTACTTTTGGGCATTTTGGGGTACAGATACCTACGTCCATGCTGCAGGGGTCGCTGGGAGGATCAGTGGTTTCGTGAGGGTGCACAGATACCTATGTCCAGGCTATAAGGATCCAGGGGATGCTTAGGGGTTTGTGGGGGGCACAGATACCTTCATCCAGGCAAGAGGGGTCCTGGGGGCCTTAGGCGGTTTGTGTTGGGCACAGATACCTGCGTCTAGGCTAGAGGCATTCCGCGGGGCTTAGGGGGGTTCTGAGGGCACAGATAACTATGTTGAGGCTGGAGAGGTCCCATCATGGCCTAGGAGGGTTATGGGGGGCACAGATACCTGCGTCTAGGCTGGAGGGGTTTTGGGGGTCTTAGGAGGGGTGTGGGGGCACAGATATGTATGTCCATGCTGGAGGGGTCCCGTCGTGGCTTAGGGGATTCGTGGGGTCAGAGATACCTACGTCTAGGCTGGAGGGGTTCTGGGGGGGATTAGGTGTTTTGGGAGGGAACAGATACCTATGTCCCGATTGTAGTGGGCCCTGGGTAGCTTAGGCGGTTTGTGGGGTCACAGATACAAACATCCATGCTGTAGGGGTCCCGAGGGTCTTTGTGGGGCTCTGGGGGTCACAGATACCTACGTCATAGCTGGAGGTGTCTTGGGTGGTTTAGGAGGTTCTTTGGAATCACAGATACCTAAGTCACAGATACCTACCTACAGGCTGGAAGGGTCCTGTGGGTCTTAGGGGGTTTGTGGGGCATACAATGCCTACATCTGGGCTTGTGGGTTCCCTGGGGGGCTTAGAGGTTTGTGTGGAGCACAGGTACCTTTATCCAGGATAGATGGGTCCCATTGGGATTAGGGGGTTTTGAGGGGCACAGATACCTATGTAAGCAGAAGCAGGATGAACTCTACCCTGACATCTGGTGGTGAATTATGGCGAGTGTGGAAAAGAATTTCAGGGGCTGATCGTGTTTGCATAGGCACACCCACCCCGCCTGACATGGCCACGGCAGCCTGGGATGGTTGCTTTGGCAGCTGTGGTATCCCCAGTTTATTTGTTGTTGGGGTGTGAGATGTGGAGTATTGTCACCCTGATTGTGTGGATGAGGAACTGCTTTGAGACAGTGATTCTCACCACCAATTGAGTGGCACTCGCTAGACAAGGGAGTGGGCTCCTTGGGTGAGCTAGAGTCACCAATTGCACTTTTTTTCTTTTAACAGTTGAATAGCAGTGTTGATTTTTTATTCTCTTAAGAGTTGAATTTCTAGGTTCTTGAGCTGAAATCACTGAAAAGATGTGTTAGCTTGTGGGGGACTCTGAAACTGTATTGCAGAACACAGTAGTTGGCAGACAGGAGCAGTTTGTGGGAGTGGCCCACGGAATGAGGTGAGTCTAGCAGTTTTGGGGTACCGCTAGAACAGAACACAGGTCGGCTAGCAAAGCAGCTGGTGGACCGAGCTGAGCAGTTTGTGGGGAAGACAAAAGCAGAATCCCATGGAGAGGCAGAGCAGTCAGCAGTGGACCACATAAGGTGCCCCTCTCTACTCAGGCTGGCAGGGGGAAAAACCCTGCAGATAGACTCTTGAACTCTAGGGCTACGGGACTGCTGGACTCTTGAAACATTGGAGATATTGGACTTTGGAGCCTTGGGGTGATTTGGGGATTGCTGGACTCATGAGCCCAGGGAAAAGGACACGGCCTAGTTGAGGTGTTTTCCCAGTTTAATGCTATGTTGTTTATCTCACGTTATTAAACATTTTCTGCTACACCCAGACTTTATGCTTGCGAGAGGGGAAGTATTGCCTCTTTGAGGCACCTAGGGGTGCGTATGTAAAATTTTCCCATGTCACTGGGTGGGGGCTCGAGCTGGTTTGCATTACATTGCAGGCAAGGGCCCCCTATGTATTGAACCCAGTCCTTGCTGCTATCAGTTCAGCCTGGCAGAAGGGTTCCACCTACTTCCAGGCTCAAGGGGTCCCTGGGGGGCTTAGGGAGTTCGTGGGGGGCACAGATATCTAGGTCCAGGCTGTAGGGGGTCGGGGGGGGCTCAGGAGTTTGGTGGGGGGCTCAGATAACTACGTCCAGGCTGCAGGGGTCCCAGAGGGGCTTAGGGGGTGTCACGTAGTGTGGTGGAATCTGGCCCTGCACCCCTCTTCCTGGGACACACAGTGACTCAGCCAGCCAGTAAAACAGAAGGTTTTTTTGGCCAACAGGAATGAAGGATACAGCAGAGCTTTTAGACACAACCAGGACCCCTCAATCGAGTCCTTCTGGGGGTTCAGGAAGCTTAGTTCCCAGTTTGGGATTCCCTGAATTCCAACAACCCAGCTCCAAACCAAAACTGAACTAACTCCCTCCAGCCAGCCCCTTCCTTTATTCAGCTTCCTGGGCAAAGGTGCTGACCCCCTCCCCGCTGCCTAGCTTAAGTTACAGGCTTAGGTCCTGTCCCTCACCTAAAGTCACCCGCTGCTCTCCCATCCCCCACACAGACAGTCCCTACTCCATCACAGTAATGCCCAGAGCATTTCCCGCATGGAACAACAGTGACACCATGTGGCCACGCAGGGTAATGCACAGAGCATTTCCTGCATGGAGCAACAGTGACAAGTATGTGGCCACTCAGGGTAATGCACAGAGCATCACACCTACATAGAGGCTGTAGAGATCCCTGGGGGCTTAGGGGTCATGGGAGGTACAGATAGCTACGTCCAGGCTGGAGGCATTCTGGGGGGCTTAAGGGGGTTCGTAGGGTCACAGATACCTACGTCCAGGATGGTCGGGACTCTGGGGGAGTTAGGGGGGTTGTGGGGGGCATAGGTACTTGCGTCCAGGGTGTAGAGGTCCTGGTGGGGATTAAGGGCTTCCTGGAGGACACCAATATCTATGTCCGGGCTGGAGAGGTCCCTGGACGGCTTAGAGGTTGTGGTGAGCACAGTGATCCCTGGGGGTTTAGGAATTTGGTGAGGGGCACAGATACCTATGTTTGTCCTGGAGGCGTCCCTGGGGGGGCTTAGTGGTATTGTAGGGGACACAGATACCTAGGTCCAGGTTATAGGCATTCTGGGGGGGCTTAGGGCTTTGGGGGGGCACAGATACCTACATCCAGGCTGGATGGCTCCCGGGTGGCTTAGGGGGGTTGTGGGGGGCACAGCTATGTACGTCCAGGCTGGAGAGGTTCCAGGGAGTATAAGGAATTTTTGTGGACAGCAGAGATACCTATCTCCATGATCTAGGGGTCCCTGGGGGGCTTAGGGTTTTTTTTGGGAGGCACAGATAACTATGTCCAGGTTGGAGTTGTTCCTGGGGGGTTTAGGGGGTTCTTGGGGGGCACAGATACCTAGGTCCATGCTGTAGGGGTCCCCGGGTGGATTAGGGGTTTTCTGAGGGGTACAGATGCATACATCTAGGCTGTAGGGGTCCCTGGGAGGCTTAGGGGGTTTGTGGGGGGCAGCGATACCTAAGTCCAGGCAATAGGGCTTCCAGGGGGAATTAGTGTGTTGCGGGGGCACAGATACCTAGATCCAGGCTGGAGGGTTCCCGATGGGGGGGGGGCTTAGGCAGTTTGTGTTCGGCAAAGATACCTACCTCCAGGCTGGAGGGGTGTCTCTGCACTTAGGGATTGTGGGGGGGCACAGATAGCTCCGTCCAGGCTGGAGGGTCCCTGGGGAGCTTAGCGGGTTCGTAGGGGGCACAGATACCTAAATCCAGGCTGGAGGGATCCAGGGGGGGCTTATGGGGTTCAGGGGGCACAGATACTTATCTCTAGGCTGTAGGGGTCCCTGGTGGGCTTAGGGGGTTTGGGGGGCCCCAGATACCTAAGTCCATGCTGTAGGCGTCCCTACAGGTGCTTATGGGTTCATGGGGTGCACAGATACTTATGACCAGGCTGGAGGGGACAGGGGGGGTTGGGGTTTCATGGGGGGCACAGATATGAACCTCCAGGCTGTAGGAGTCCCAGGGGGGCTGCGGGGGTACAGATACCTACATCTATGCTGGAGGGGTCCTGGGGGGTATGGAGGGTTTGTGGGGGGCACAGATACCTAGGTACAGGCTGTCGGTGTCCCGAGGAGATTAGGCAGTTCACTGGGGGCTCAGATACATCCAGGCTGGATGTGTCCTGAGGAGCTTAGGGGGTTCGTGCTGTGCTCAGACACCTGTGTCCAGGCTGTAGGGATCCCTGGGGGCTTAGGGGGTTCGTGGGGTCACAGGTAGTTACGTCCAGGCTGAAGGGGTCACTGGGACGTTTAGGGTGGTTGTGGGAGCACAGATACCTACGTCCAGGCTAAAGGGGTAATGGGAGTGCTTAAGGGATCGGGGCTGACACAGATACCTACGTCCAGGGTCTAGGGGTCCCGAGGGGATTGGGGGTTGAGGGGGGAACAGATACCTACGTCATAGCTGGAGGTGTCTTGGGTGGTTTAGGAGGTTCGTTGGAGTCACAGATACCTAAGTCCAGGCTGTAGGGGTTCCTGGAGCATTCAGGGATTTCTGGGGGTCACAGATACCTACGTGCAGACTAGAGGGGTCCCAGAGGGCTTAGGAGAATTATTGGGGTCACAGATACCTACATGCAGACTGGAGGGGTCCTGGAGCGCTTAGGAGATTTATGGGGGGCACAGATACCAACATACTGGCTGTAAAGGTCCCTGGGGGGCTTTGCGGGTTCGGGGGGCACAGATACCAATGTCCTGGCTGTAGATGTTCCTGGTGTACATAGAGGGGCTGTGGTCGCACATAACCCTACATCCAGGCTGTCGGAGTCCCGGGGGCCCCTGGCCAAATTGGGTCCCCCTGGAAAAGTCTCCCTCACGGTGGCCCCAGGGCTGGAGGAGCTCCCACTCCCTGATATGGCGCAGAGGCTGCAGCAGGGGCACAGAGCTTCTCTGGTGTCAGGGCCACAGCGGGGCAGGGGTAAAGGAGTGAGACCAGAGAAGCTCTGTGCCTCTGCTGCAGCCCCCAGGTAATAGAAGGGAATGGGAGCTCTTCCAGCCCTGAGGCCACCGTGGAGGAACATCTACAGCCAGGACATTGGTATCTGTCATACATTAGAAGCAAGAGGAAGACTAAGGACAGGGTAGGCCCACTGCTCAGTGAGGAAGGAGAAACAGTAGCTGGAGACTTGGAAATGGCAGAGATGCTTAATGACTTCTTTGTTTCAGTCTTCACTGAGAAGTCTGAAGGAATGTCTAGTATAGTGAATGCTTACGGGAAGAGGGTAGGTTTAGAAGAGAAAATAAGGAAAGAGCAAGTAAAAAATCACTTAGAAAAGTTAGATGCCTGCAAGTCACCAGGGCCTGATGAAATGCATCCTAGAATACTCAAGGAGTTAATAGAAGAGGTATCTGAGCCTCTAGCTATTATCTTTGGGAAATCATGGGAGACGGGGGAGATTCCAGAAGACTGGAAGGGGGCAAATATAGTGCCCATCTATAAAAAGGGAAATAAAAACAACCCAGGAAACTACAGACCAGTTAGTTTAACTTCTGTGCCAGGGAAGATAATGGAGCAGGTAATCAAAGAAATCATCTGCAAACACTTGGAAGGTGGTAAGGTGATAGGGAATAGCCAGCATGAATTTGTAAAGAACAAATCGTGTCAAACTAATCTGATAGCGTTCTTTGATAGGATAACGAGCCTTGTGGATAAGGGAGAAGCGGTGGATGTGATATACCTAGACTTTAGTAAGGCATTTGATACAGTCTTGCATGATATTCTTATAGATAAACTAGGAAAGTACAATTTAGATGGGGCTACTATAAGGTGGGTGCATAACTGGCTGGATAACCGTATTCAGAGAGTAGTTGTTAATGGCTCCCAATCCTGCTGGAAAGGTATAACAAGTGGGGTTCCGCAGGGGTCTGTTTTGGGACCGGTTCTGTTCAATATCTTCATCAACGATTTAGATGTTGGCATAGAAAGTACGCTTATTAAGTTTGCGGATGATACCAAACTGGGAGGGATTGCAACTGTTTTGGAGGACAGGGTCAAAATTCAAAATGATCTGGACAAATTGGAGAAACGGTCTGAGGTAAACAGGATGAAGTTCAATAAAGATAAATGCAAAGTGCTCCACTTAGGAAGGAACAATCAGTTTCACACATACAGAATGGGAAGAGACTGTCTAGGAAGGAGTATGGCAGAAAGAGATCTAGGGGTCGTAGTGGACAACAAGCTTAATATGAGTGAACAGTGTGATACTGTTGCAAAAAAAACAAACATGATTCTGGGATGCATTAACAGGTGTGTTGTAAACAAGACACGAGAAGTCATTGTTCTGCTTTACTCTGCGCTGGTTAGGCCTCAACTGGAGTATTGTGTCCAGTTCTGGGCACCACATTTCAAGAAAGATGTGGAGAAATTGGAGAGGGTCCAGAGAAGAGCAACAAGAATGATTAAAGGTCTTGAGAACATGACCTATGAAGGAAGGCTGAAGGAATTGGGTTTGTTTAGTTTGGAAAAGAGAAGACTGAGAGGGGACATGAGAGCAGTTTTCAGATATCTAAAAAGGTGTCATCAGGAGGAGGGAGAAAACTTGTTCACCTTAGCCTCCAATGATAGAACAAGAAGCAATGGGCTTAAACTGCAGCAAGGGAGATTTAGGTTGGACATTAGGAAAAAGTTTCTAACTGTCAGGGTAGTTAAACACTGGAATAGATTGCCTAGGGAAGTTGTGGAATCTCCATCTCTGGAGATATTTAAGAGTAGGTTAGATAAATGTCTATTAGGGATGGTCTAGACAGTATTTGGTCCTCCCATGAGGGCAGGGGACTAGACTCGATGACCTCTCGAGGTCCCTTCCAGTCCTAGAGTCTATGAGTCTATGAGTAATCTGTGCCCCCCATAAACCACCTAATCCCCACGGGAACCCCTACAGCCAGGATGTTGGTATCTGTCCCACTATAAATCTCCTAAGCCCTCTGGAACCCTTCCAGTCTGAATGTAGGTATCTGTGACCCCCAGAAATCCCCGAATGCCCCAGGAACCCCTACAGCCTGGACTTAGGTATCTGTGACTCCAACGAACCTCCTAAACTACCCAGGACCCCTTCAGCTAGGACGTAGGCATCTGTTCCCCCCTCAACCCCCAATCTCCTCGGGACCCCTAGACCTTGGACATAGGTATCTGTGTCCGCCCCGATTCCCAAAGCACCCTCATTACCCCTTTAGCCTGGACGTAGGTATCTGTACTCCCACAAACCCCCTAAACGTCCCAGCGACCCCTTCAGCCTGGAAGTCCCTATCTGTGACCCCCACGAACCTCTAACCTCCCAGGGATCCCTACAGCCTGGACACAGGTGTCTGACCACCCGACAAACCCCCTAAGCTCCTCGGGACACATCCAGCCTGGATGTATCTGAGCCCCCAGTGAACCGCCTAATCTCCTTGGGACACCGAAAGCCTGTACCTAGGTATCTGTGCCCCCCACAAACCCCCCATAACCCCCAGGACCCCTCCAGATTAGATGTAGGTATCTGTACCCCCACAGCCTCCCTGGGACTCCTACAGCCTTGAGGTTCGTATCTGTGACCCTCATGAAACGCCAACCCCCCCTGTCCCCTCCAGACTGGACATAAGTATCTGTGCACCCCACGAACCCATAAGCACCTGTAGGGACGCCTACAGCATGGACTTAGGTATCTGGGGCCCCCCAAAACCCCCTAAGCCCACCAGGGACCCCTACAGCCTAGAGATAAGCATCTGTGCTCCCTGAACCCCATAAGCCCCCCCTGGACCCATCCATCCTGGACTTAGGTATCTGTGCCCCACATGAACCCGCTAAGCCCCCCAGGGACCCTCCAGCCTGGATGGAAGTATCTGTGCCCCCCACAACCCCTAAGTGCCGAGAAACCCCTCCAGCATGGAGGTAGTTATCTGTGCAAACCAGAAATCGCTTTAGCCCCCCAGGGACCCCTCCAGACTGGATGCAGATATCTGTGCCCAACAGAAACAGCCTAATCCCCCCCCCCCGGGAACCCTCCAGCCTGAACCTAGGTATCTGTGCCCCCCAACACACTAATTCCCCCTGGAAGCCCTATTACCTGGAAGTAGGTATCTCTGCCCCCCACAAACCCCCTAAGCCTCCCAGGGACCCCTATCGCCTAGACGTAGGTATCTCTGCCACCCAGAAAACCCCTAATCCACCCAGGGACCCCTACAGCATGGACCTAGGTAACCGTGCCCCCCAGGAACTCCCTAAACCCCACTCCAGGAACCACTCCAACCTAGACTTAGATATCTGTGCCTCCCAAAAAACCCTAAGCCCCCCGGGACACTTAGAGTATGGAGATAGGTATCTCTGCCATCCGCAAAAACCCCTAATCCTCTGGAACCTCTCCAGCCTGGATGTACATATCTGTGCCCCTCCCCACAAACCACCTAAGCCCCCCGGGACCCCTCCAGCCTGGATGCAGGTATCTGTGCCCTCCCAAAGCCCTAAGCCCCCCCAGAATGTCTATAGCCTGGTGTAGGTATCTGTGTATCCTACAGTACCACTAAGCCCCTCCCAGGGACCTCTCCAGGACATACATAGGTATCTGTGCCCCTCACCAAGTCCCTATACCCCCAGGGATCACTGTGCTCACCACAAACCCCTAAGCGTCCAGGGACCCCTTCAGCCTGGACGTAGATATTGCTGTCCTCCAGGAAGCCTTTAATCCCCACCAGAACCTCTACAGCCTGGACGCAAGTACCTATGCCCCTCACAACCCCCCTAACTCTCCCAGGGTCCCGCACATACTGGATGTAGATATCTGTGACCCTACGAACCCCCGTAAGCCCTCGAGGGATCACTACAGCCTCCACGTAGGTGCGATGCTCTGTGCATTACCCTGCGTGGCCATACGGTGTCACTGTTGCTCCATGAGGGGAAAAGCTCTGTGCATTACCCTGCCTGACCACATGGTGTCACTGTTGCTCCATGCAGGAAATGCTCTGTGTATTACCCTGCGTGGCCACACGGTGCCACTGTTGCTCCATGCGGGGAAATGCTCTGTGCATTACCCTGTGTGTCCACACGGTGTCACTATTGCTCCATGCAGGAAATACTCTGTGTATTACCCTGCGTGGCCACACGGTGTCACTCTTGCTCCATGCAGAAAATGGTCTGTGTATTACCCTGTGTGTCCAGATGATATCACTCTTGCTCCATGCAGGAAATGCTCTGTGCTTTACCTTGTGTGTTCACATGGTGTCACTGTTTCTCCATGCGGGGAAATGCTCTGTGCATTACCCTGAGTGGCCACATGGTGTCACTCTTGCTCCATGGTGGAAATGCTCTGTGCATTACCCTGCATGGCCACACAGTGTCACTGTTGCTCCATGCACGAAATGCTCTGGGCATTACTGTGATGGAGTGGGGACTGTCTGTGTGGGGGATGAGAGAGCAGGGGGTGACTTTAGGTGAGGGACAGGACCTAAGCCTGTAACTCGAGTTAGGCAGGGCTGAGAGAGTGAGCACCTTTGCCTGGGAAGCTGGACACAGGAAGGGGTCGGCTGGAGGGAGTTAGTTCAGTTTTGGTTTGGAGCTGGGTAGTTGGAATTCAGAGAATCCCAAACTGGGAACTAAGCTTCCTGAACCCCCAGAAGGACTCGACTGACGGGTCCTGGTTGTGCCCCAAAGCCCTGCTGTAATCTTCGTTCCTGTTGGCCAAAACAACCCTCTGTTTTACTGGCTGGCTGAGTCACTGTGTGTCCCTGGAAGAGGGGTGCAGGGCCAGATTCCACCACACTCCATGACACCCCCTAAGCCCCTCTGGGACCCCTGCAGCTGGGACGTAGGTATCTGTGCCCCCCACCATAACCCTCAGCCCCCCAGGGACCCCTACAGCCTGGAACTAGATCTCTGTGCCCCCCAGGAACCCCCTAAAACCCCCAGGGACCCCTTCAGCCTGGACATAGGTGGAACCCGTCTGCCAGGCTGAATTGATAGCAGCAAGGACTGGGTTCAATACATAGGGGTCCCTTCCCTATTACGTAATGCAAATCAGATCGAGCCCTCACCCAGTGACATGGGAAAATTTTACATACACACCCCTAGGTGCCTCAAAGAGGCAATACTTCCCCTCTCGCAATCATAGAATCTGCGTATAGCAGAAAATGTTTAATAACGTGAGATAAACAACATAGCATTAAATTTGGAAAACACCTCAACTAGTCCGTGTCCTTCTCCCTGGGCTCTAGAATCTAGCAATCCCCAAATCACCCCAAGACTCCAAAGTACAATACCTCAAATATTGCAAGACTCCAGCAACCCCATAATCACCCACAGTCCCACAGCCCCAGAGTTCAAGAGTCTATCTGCCGGGTTTTCCCCCTGCCAGCCTGGGTAGAAAGGGGCACCTTACGTGGTCCACTGCTGTCTGCCCTGCCTCTCCGTGGGATTCTGCTTCTACCTTTCCCACAAACTGCTCAGCTCAGTCCACCAGCTGCTCTGCTTCACCAGCTAACCTTTGATCTGCTCCAGCTGTCTCCAAAAACTGCTTAGGTTACTTCACTCCGTGAGCCATTCCAAGTGTTGCACAAACTGCTCTTCTCCATCAGCTACTCAGCAATATAGTTTCAAACTCCCCCACTATTTAACACAGCACTTCAATGACTTTAGTTCAGGAACCTAGATCTTCACTTATTAAGAAATTTAACAACCAGCTCCACTATTCAACTGTTAAAAGAGAAGAAGATGTAATTGGTGTTTCTGGCTCATCCAAGGAGCCCACTCCCTTGTCTAGTGAGTGCCACTCAACTGACGGTGAGAATCCCTGTCTCAAAGCTGTTTCACAGTTCCTCATCCACACAATCAGGGTGACAACGCTCCACATCTCACACCCCAACAACAAATAAACTGGGGATACCATAGCTGCCAAAGTAACCATCCCAGGCTGCCGTGGCCGTGTCACGCACGGTGGGTGTGTCTATGCAAACATGATCAGACCCTGAAATCCTTTTCCACACTTGCCATAATTCACCACCAGATGTGAGGGTAGAGTTCATCCTGCTTTTGCTTACATAGGTATCTGTGCCCCCAACAACCCCCTAATCCCACCAGGACCCATCTAGCCTGGATAATGGTATCTATGCTCTCCACAAACCTCTAAGCCCCCCAGGGAACCCACAAGCCCAGATGTAGGCATCTGTATGCCCCACACACCCCTTAATACCCACAGGAACCTTCCAGACTGTAGGTAGGTATCTGTGACCCCTAGAGCCCCACAAAGTCCCTCGGGACCCCTACAGCATGGATGTTTGTATCTGTGACCGACAAAAACCGCCTAAGCTACCCAGGGCCACTTACCATCAGGATGTAGGTATCTGTTCCCCCCGCCAAACACACCTAATCCCCCCGGAACCCCTCCAGCCTCGATGTAGGTATATCTGACACCACGAATCTGCTAAGACATGACAGGACCCCTCCAGCATTGACATAGATATCTGTGCCCACACAACCCTCCTAAGACCCCCAAAACCCCTCCAGCCTAGACGCAGGTATCTGTGCCCAGCATGAACCCCCTAAGGTCCCTAGGACCCCTCTTGCCTGGATGAATGTATCTGTGCCCCTTACAAACCCTTAACCCCCCCCAGGATCCCTATAGACCGGATGTAGATATCTGTGCACCCTCACGAACCCACTGATCCTCCCAGCGACCCCTACAGCATGGAAGTAGGTATCTGTACCCCAAAATGCCCCAAAACAACCCCAGGACCCCTACAGCCTCGATATAGGCATCTGTGCCACCGCACAACTCCCTAATACCCCCAGAACTCCTCCAGCCTGGACGTAGATATTTGTGACTTTCAGGAACCCCCAAAGCCCTCCCCAGGACTTCTCCAGTCCCTATATAGGTATCTCTGCCCCCCACCAGCCTTCTAAGACCCATAGGGCCCCCACCAGCCTGGTTATAGCTACGTGTATGCCACACAACCCCCTAAGCTCCCCAGGGCCCCCTCCAACCGGTACGTAGGTATCTGCGCAACCACAAACCCTTAAGTCCCCCAGGGACCCCTCCAGACCATACGTAGGTTTCTGTTACCCTTACCAACTCCTTAAACCCCACAGGGACCGCTACAGCCTGGACGTATGTATCTATGCTCACCACAACCCCCTAAGCCATCCAGGGACCTCTCCAGCCCTGACGTAGATATTTGTGCCCCTCATGAAGCCCCTAATGCCCACCAGAATGTCTCCAGCCTGGACGTAGCTATCTGTGCCCCCCACGACCCCTAAGCCCCCCAGGAATCTCTACAGCCTCTACATAGGCGTGATGCTCTGTGCATTACCCTGCATGGCCACATGTTGTCACTGTTCCTCTATGAGAGAAATGCTCTGTGCATTACCCTGCATGGCCACATAGAATCACTGTTGCTCCATCCAGGAAATGCTCTGTGCATTTCCCTGCATGGCCACATGGTGTCACTGTTGCTCCATGCAGGAAATGCTCTGTGCATTACCCAGTGTGGCCACACGGTGTCACTGTTGCTCCATGCGGGAAATGCTCTGTGCATTACTGTGATGGAGTAGGGACTGTCTGTGTGGGGGATGGGAGAGCAGGGGGTGACTTTAAGACTGGACACGTGCTCAGCCTGTAACTTGACCTAGGCGGGGGAAGGGGTCAGCACCTTTGCCCAGGAAGCTGGACACAGGAAATGGCCAGCTGGAGGGAGTTGGGTTAGTTCAGTTTCGGTTTTGGTCTGGGTGGTTGGAATTCAGGGATTCCCAAACTGGGAACTAAGTTTCCTGAACCCCTAGAAGGACTTGAATGTGGGGTCCTGCTTGTGCCTCCAAGCTCTGCTGTATCCTTCGCTCCTGTTGTCCAATCAACCTTCTGTTTTACTGGCTGGCTGAGAGTCACTGTGAGTCCCAGGAAGAGGGGTGCAGGACCGGACTCCCCCACACTCCGTGACAGACCCTAAGCCCCTCCGAGACCCCTGCAGCCTGGACGTAGGTATCTGTGCCTCCTACCAAACACCTAAGACACTCAGAGATCCCTCCAGCCTGAACTTAGGTATCTGTGCCCCCGACAAACCCCCTAAGACCCCGAGGGACCTATACAGCCAGAACATTGGTATCTGTACCCCATATAGACTCCATAAGCCCCTTGCGACACTCCAGTGTGCACGTAGGTATATGTGCCCCTCAGAAACCCTCTAAGCCCCCAGGAACTCCTACAGCCTGGACACAGGTATTTGCACTCCCACAACCCCCCTACCCCCCCCCTCCAGGGACATCTACAATCTGGACGTAGATATCTGTGCCCCTCACGAAACTTCTAACCCCCCCGGGAACGATACAGCCTGGACATGCGTATCTGTGCCCACTCGAACCCCTAAAACCCACTGGTACCCCTACAGCCTGGACACAGGTGACTTTGGCCCCCACAAATCCCCTAAGACTCCCAGGATGCCTCCAGCCTGGACATAGGTATCTTTGCCCCCCACTAACCCCCTAAGCCCCCCTGGTAACCCTACAGCCTGGATGTAGGAATATGTGCTCCCCACGAACCCTCTAAGCCCCCATGGGACGCCTAGAGCATGAAGATTGGTATCTGTGTCCCCCCCAAACTCTCTAAGCCCCCAGGGACCCCTATGGCCTGGACATAGGTATCTGTGCACCCCAAGGCCCCTAAGATCCCCCGGACCTCTGCAGCCTGGCTGTAGGTGTGACGGTGCTGCCCGTGGGAGCCAGCTCAGCTCACTCAATCAGAGTGAATTGCAAACAAAACAGGGCAGACAAATCCCAAACGCTGCTGGTTATTTCAATACTTAGATTTACCAAGCCAGCACAAAACAGCTTCTGTAGTATCTCACTGGTTACTTAGAAGTTTAAACCACGCAGTTCCCTTAAAGTACCCAGCCTCAGGCCTCCGTCCAGACACACCTGTTAGATATGATGATGATTCCTGAAAATCTTACTTCATCATATAAAAGAAAAGATTCTTCCGATCCCAAAGGATCAGCCACATAACCAGGTTCAATTATAACTTAGATTTTACCTAAAATACATGCTATAGCCAATTCTTATTAACTAAGCTAAAATTTATTAGAAAAGAAAAGAGAGAGAGTGAGAGTTGGTTAAAAGATTAATAGACATATAGACTTGAATTCAATTTTTGAGGTTCAGATACAAAGTAGAGATGAGCTTGTAGTTACCAAAAGTCCTTTTAGAAATAGTCCATAGGTTATAATCCAATGTCCATATTCAGGGTGGCTCCAGTCAATGACTGGGGATCTCAATCCTTCTGGCTTAAGGTTTCCCCCTCTAGAAACCCAGAGCAGATCTGAGATGAAGAAGGATCGTATCCCAGGTTCTTAAACATTTCCAGCAGCCTTTAAGCCTGAGAAAACAATAGGCTTAACTCTTCTTCCAAACATCCTGGCAATTAGTACATCCATCAAACAGTTCAGATACAGATTACCACAACCTTCAGAGAGACACAGACAATAATACTATTTCACTCAAGTATCATCATAAATGTTAATATTCTTTTTTTGCTCTTTGAATTAAAACTATAGCAATAGACAAGACTTGTTTGCCTACATCACAAGACCTGAGCAAACACCTCCCCTTCTACCTCTAACACTGCAGACTTGCATTTCAAAGCTCTGTTCATTTACATATCTTGTTAACCAGTTTTTAAGGTTCACCCACGGGTCAGGTCAGTCGGTGAGGTGAGTTAATTAACTCTTTCTGGCCCTGTCACCTTTCAATGAGATATTAGATTATACTTATAATGTCACAGTCACGGTGAGTTGACTGCTGCAGCTCCCCGTAGCCTCTGCCTGCGCCTCTCACCGAGCTGGAGTACAGCAGGCGAGGGGAGAGCACTCAATGTATTGCATCTACACTAGACACGATATATCAACCCCCGCTGGATCGATCGCTGCCCACCGATTCGGCAGGTGGTATAGACATACCCCGAGTATCTGGTGATCGGAGCTGGACCCCAGAGGGGGACACATTGAAGGAACTCAGGGGTTAAGGTGACTCTATTGTCAACTGTCAGGGCTGCTGTGGCTCAGAGGAGGGTGCTTGACTGCCTGGCAGGCTTAGGTGCCACAAGCCTTGGAGGTGGGAGAAGTGAAGCGGCCACGGCGTGCTCGGGGTGCTCGTGCTCGGAGCAGAAGTGAGCTCGGGCGAGGGGGGTGCCACAGGGCAGAGCAGGAGAGTTGCCACAAGAGGGGAGCCTCAGAGTGGAGGGGGGAGCTGCCACGGGTGGGGCGCCTCAGGGCAGGGGTGCGGGGGGGGAGGGTGCAAGGTGGAAGTTTCGCCTAGGGCATGAAACTTCCTTGCACCAGCCCTGCCCCACGCCCTGCCTGCAGCCAGCCCTGCACCCCCTGCCCTGCCCTGCCGGCAGTCAGCCTCTGTCTCCAGCCAGCCCTGCACCTTCTGCTTTGCCTGCACCAGCTGCATCCTCCCTGCCCTGTCTCCAGCCAACCCCTGATGCACCCCCCTGCCTGAAGCCAGCCAGCCCCGCAGCCCTTGCCCTGCCTGAAGCCAAACCCTACCTCCAGCCAACCCCACATCCACTGGTGCCCTGCACTTCCCAGGGCAGTAACCCTGCACATCTGCTTCAATGAGGGGGGCAAAGAGCAGCTGGGACCCACACATGTGCACACCCTAGGGTGACCAGACAGCAAGTGTGAAAAATCGGGACGGCGTGGGGGGTAATAGAATCCTAGATAAGAAAAAGACCCCAAAATTGGGACGGTCTCTATAAAATTGGGACATCTGGTCACCATAGCACACCCCCAGGACTCCTGAGTTCCATTGCTGGGTTTCCTATTGGTTCCTCTGCTGGTTGTTTTCCTTTTCCTGGGGACTTTGGGCAAGTTGCTCCCCACTCTCGGGCTCTGTCCCCAGCAGTCAAATGGGGATTTCATACTTTCCCGCTATTGGAAAGTACTGGGAGAATCCCCCAGCAAAAGCTGCTCTGACAGTGCTAAGCAGCATCTGACCAATCAAGGTCGGAGCTCACTGCCCAGGAGGAGTGCTTGGCTCTGGGGTTTCACTTCAGCCCAGTGTAGAGAGAGAGCCCTAACCATGGAGTTTGGCTCAAGAAGACCAAGTCTCCAATTTGTTAAGGGTGTTTTGAATTTCAATCCTGTGCTCCAAAGTGATTGGTGTCAGTTGTAAACTTTAGGAGCATGCTCTCCACTCCATTTTCCAAATCATTCGTGAAAATATAGAATAGTACCTGACACCGGACTGATCCCAGCCAGACCCACTAGGTTCACCCTCCTCGTTGGGCAGCTAAACATGGAGAAGGGATCCTGGAGTCTTGGCTTTCAACAAGCTCTGCACCCACATTACACTGATTGCAGCTGGACTACATTTCCCTCGTTTGCTTCTGAGAATGTCCTATGGGACTGTGTCAAAAGCCTTAGTAACACCAAGCTAGATCCCATCTATTGTTTACTCACCTCTACCAGGCCCAGAACCCTGCCAAAGAAGGAAAGAGGATTGGTTTGGAATGATTTGTTCTTGACAATTCCACTCTCACTAGTCATAAGAACCAAATCATCCTGTAGGTGCTGCTGACAAACTGAGTGTTTAAGAATGTATTGCAGGATCTCTCCAGCTATGGCAGTCAGGCTAGCTAGTCTGTAAGTCCCAGAGGTCTTTTTGTTCCCCTTTGAAAGATAGGTCCTGTCTTGTTCATGGATGGGAAGATGTTCTTTTTCAGGGGTCTCAGACAAGAACTGGGGCACAACACCTGGTTTGTTAAGGCCACAAAAACGGAGGCAGGAACCTCTTCTCTGCTGCTGGCAAAGAACCACAGGTACCTAAAAGATAGGGACTCACATCTTTGAATGGGCTTTAAAAAGGTAGTGGTTAATAAGTTTGGCCCCGACCATTTCTTGTTTCCACAGACTAGACCTTTTAGCAAACTTTAGGATTCCTTGGTGCTAAACACTGTGAAACTCCCCTTTCTCTTTCACAGAGGGCTTTAACGCCCCTTATCTCACTTGGGCTCTAAACTGCCCATAGTTCGAGAACTGTTCCTGTTCCGATTGGACAGATGGGAGAAGGGAAGTGACCTACCCAAGGCCTACACATCAAGGCGATGGCAGAGCCAGAAAGAGAAGAAACCAGTTCTGACTCCTGTTCTAAGAGATGAGAACACCCCAGAGCCCAGGAATCGAGATGGTGGGAAAATTTCATTCAAACCGTTTCTGTCCGAAAATCCCATTTAGACTAAACCAGTTTGTTTCTCAAAATCATAACAAGTGGGATGAAAGATCTTTGCAAAAATATTTTGTTGCAAAAGAAAAGCATCTCCTCTTTGTCAGAGTGTGTTAAATTGTCTCCTCGCACAAAAAGAGGAGAAACTTACATCTCAACCATTAGATAAGATGCTTCAATCTGAGCTAAGTCGTTGCTGCTATTAACAATTTCAAAATAAAAAAATACAAATAAAATAGACTATTTCAGCTAATCTATTATGTCATAATCTGCTCTGAGTAAACATGATGGGAAACTTCATATTATGCACTACTTCTAGTGACACTCCCAAATGGATCCGCATCCTTCACCCACCATGAGGTAGGTAAGAGCGGATCATTATTATCCCTACTTGAAAGAGGGAAAAGCTAAGGCTGAGAAAGGAGAATTGACTTGTCTTAGGTCACACAGCCCGTCAGAGGCAGTGTTGGGAATAGGACCGAAGAGCCCTGATTTTCAAACAAACCATCGGATCTTGAATTTCAGACATTGAATGACCTGAATACTGTGCTCTCAGATGAACTCCTGACCAACAACAGTGACAGTAATTATTCAGCAAGTATATGAGGAGAACTGCAATGTTAGAGGGAATCATCAACTGCTCAGAGACAATTAATGCAGAGAAGCAGCAAAATTAATCAAAGATAGAACTGGTTCTGACTTATTTACTTGATCTTAAAAGAGAACAACAAGGACCTGAGTCTCCTCCCTGTCAATAACCCCCTGCTCAACCAATCAGGGTAGAGACTGAGGACGGGAGGCTGAGGGTTCTCACCAGAGAGCCCAAAGGATGGCCCAGGTCACCGGTGGGGATCACTGCCCGAGCACTATTTCAGTCCTACATTTTTGGGTGGACCTTCCATAGAGGGAGCTGCAGAGGACTTCCCTGCAACACACACACACACACCTCCGTCCTGTTGTTGGGAAGGGAACAGGAGAAAGGACAAAAGAAGCAAGAGAAGAAGAGGAGGGAGGGATGGAGGAAGAGGTGAAACAAAAAGGACAAACCCTAATGTCCCCAGTGATTCTAAGGCACAAAATCCCAGGTGCGCAATAAAATTCTGCCTCCTTAAGCTCGTGTTTTCCATGCCTAGAATTCACTTGTCACCAGATAGATCAGACTGAACAGGTTTCAAACCTTCAGGAGGCTCTTACCTTCTAAACAGGGATGGCTGTTTTCTAGTAAAATCACTACAAGGGAAGGAGGAAACTCGAAAGAGGTTCCTCCTGGCGCTCACGTCCATGACCCCAAATAATCTCTCAGTCCTCAAAGAGAGACCTGGAGAAGGAAACGTGCTGAAGCAAAGCCACAGAGGTCTCTGAGGTTTCCCTGGCCCCTCGCCCCTGTCCTGCCTGGCTGATGTCAGCATCTCTCTGTGAGGTCACCACCTCCCCACCACCTTTGACCAATAGTCTTAGGTCCTGCAAAAGGCCCTTGTGATGTCACTGCCACACCCCTCCCTTGCTGGGCTAATGTCCTGCCCCTGGCTAGGCACTTTGGAGGTTTGAGCTACTCCCTGTGGATCACCCCACTCAAGGAGCGTTCGTTCTAGGCAGCAAACCGGCTAGACAGGAAAACATCAGACGCTGCTCCCAATGCTACACTCAGTTTTTCAGAAATTAGTCGACTTCATGGTCAGAGGAAACCATTAGAGCGTCTAACCTGCAGATCACAGGCCTCCTGTATGACATAACAGCTACTTTGGGGGCAAACACATTCCAGAAAGGCATCTAGTCTTCATTAAATGACATCAGGAGATGGTGAATCCACCACTTTCCTTGGTAGCTTGCTGC
>NW_026114620.1:28661-33661 GCF_025201925.1 Gopherus flavomarginatus | reverse complement strand
GTTAGGGTTAGGGTTAGGGTTAGTTTAAGGGTTAGGGTTTGGGTTAGGGTTAGGGTAACCATTAGGCTTAGGGATAGGGTTAGGGTTAAGGGTTAGGGTTAGGGTAAGGGTTAAGGTGAGGGTGAGGGTTTGGGTTAGGGTCAGGGTCAGTGTCAGGATCATTTTCAGGGTCAGGGTTAGTGTTAGGGTTAGGGTTAGGGGTTAGGGTTAGTGTTAGGGTTAGGGGTTATGGTTACGGTTAGGGATAAGGGTTTAGGGTTAGGGTTAGGTTTAGGGTTAGGGGTATTGGTAGGGGTAGGGGTAGGGGTTGGGGTTAGGGTTAGGGTTAGTGTTAGCGTTGTTAGGGTCAGGGTTGTTAGGTTTAGGGTTAGGGTTAGGGGTAGGGGTAGGGGTAACGGTTAGAGTTAGGAATTAGGGTTTAGGTTTAGGGTTAAGGTTAGGGAAAGGGGTACGGGTATGGTTAGGGTTCGGGTTAGGGGTAGGGGTTGGGGTTGGGGTTGGGGTTAGGGTTAGGGTTAGTGTTAGGGTTCTTAGGGTCAGGGTTGTAAGGGTTAAGATTAGGGTTAGGGTTAGGGTTTAGGGTTTAGAGTTAAGGATAAGGTTAGGGTTTAGGGTTTAGGGTTTAGGTTTAGGTTTAGGTTTAGGTTTAGGTTTAGTGTTAGGGTTAGGGTTAGGGTTATGTTTTAGGGTTTAGGGTTCAGGGTTGGGGTTGGGGTTGGGTTGGGGTTGGGGTTAGGGTTAGGGGTTAGGGTTAGGGTTGGGGTTGGGGTAGGGGTTAGAGTAGGGTTAGGGGTTAGGGTTAGTGGAAGGTTAGGGTTATGGTCAGTGTCAAGGTCAGCGTCAGAGTAAGGGTTAGGGTTAGGGGTTATGGTTAGGGTTAGGGTTAGTGTTTAGTGTTAGTTTTATGGTTAGGGTTTAGGGTTTAGTGTTAGAAGTAGGGGTAGGGTTAGAGTTAGGGGTTAGGTTTAGGGTTATGTTTAGGGTTAGGGTTAGGGGTAGAGTTAGGGTTAGGTTTAGGGTCAGGGTCAGAGTCAGGGTTAGGGTTAGTGGTAGGGTAAGGGTTAGGGTTTAGATTTAGGGTTAGGGTGAGGGTGAGGGTCAGGGTCAGCTTCAAGGTCAGTGTTAGGGTTAGGGTTAGGTTTTATGTTTAGGGTTAGGGTGAGGGTGAGGGTTAGGGTGAGCGTAAGGGTCAGGGTTAGGAGTTAGGGTTAGGGTTAGGGTTAGGGTTAGGGTTAGGGTTAGGGTTAGGGTTAGGGTTAGGGTTAGGGTTTAGGGTTAGGGTTTAGGGTTAGGGTTAGGGTTAGGGTTAGGGTTAGGGTTAGGGTTAGGGTTAGTGTTAGGGTTAGGGTTAGGGGTTAGGGTTAGGGTTAGGGTTAGGGTTAGGGTTAGGGTTAGGGTTAGGGTTAGGGTTAGGGTTAGGGTTAGGGTTAGGGTTAGGGTGTAGGTTAGGGTTAGGGTTAGGGTTAGGTTAGGGTTAGGTAGGGTTAGGGTTAGGGTTAGGGTAGGGTTAGGGTTAGGGTTAGGGTTAGGGTTAGGGTTAGGTTTAGGGGTTAGGGGTAGGGTTAGGGTTAGGGTTAGGGTTAGGGTTAGGGTTAGGGTTAGGGTTAGGGTTAGGGTTAGGGTTAGGGTAGGGGTTAGGGTTAGGGTTAGGGTTAGGGTTAGGGGTTAGGGTTAGGGTTAGGGGTAGGGCTAGGTTTAGTGGTAGGGGTTGGGGTTAGGGTTAGGGTTAGGGTTATTGTTAGTGTTAGGGTTAGGGTTATGGCTTAGGGTTAGGGGTTAGGGGTTAAGGTTAGGGGTTAGGTTTGGGGTTTAGGGTTAGGGTCAGGGTTTAAGGTTAAGAGTTTAGGGTTAGGGTTAGGATTAGGGTTTAGGGTTAGGGTTAGGGTTAGAGTTTACGGTTCAGTGTTACGGTTAGGGTTAGGGATTAGGGTTTTGGGTTTAGCGTTTAGCGTTTAGGGTGGGGGTTGGGGTTGGGTTGGGGTTGGGGTTAGGGTTAGAGATAGGGATTAGGGGTTAGGGGTTAGGGTTAGTTGTAGGGTTAGGGTTAGGGTTAGGGGTAGGGGTAGGGATAGGGTTAGGGTTAGGGATAGGGTCAGTGTCAGGGTAATCGTCAGGGTCAGTGTCAGGGTTAGGGTTAGGGACAGGGTTATGGTTAGGTGTTAAGGTTAGGGTTAGGGTTAGGGTCCGTGTCATGGTCAGGGTCAAAGTCAGGGTTAGGGTTAGGGTTAGGGTTAGAGGTTAGGGTTGGGGTTGTGTTTGGGGTGAGGGTTAGGGGATAGGGGTTAGGGTTAGGGTTAGGGGTTAGGGTTATGGTTAAGGTTAGGGGTTAGGGTTAGGGGTTATGGGTTTGGCTAGGGTTAGGGTCAGTGTCATGGTCTGCGTCAGGGTCAGGGTGATTGTTAGGGTTACGGATTAGGGTTAGGGTTAGGGTTAGGGTTTAGGGTTTAGGGTTAGGGGAAGGGGTAGTGGTAGGGTTAGGGGTAGGTGTAGGGTTAGGGTTAGGGGTTAGGTTTAGAATTAGGTTTAGGGTTAGGGTTAGCGGTAGGGTCATTGTTAGAGATAGGGTTAGGGTTAGGGTAAGGATCAGGGTCAAGGTGAGGGTTAGCGTTAGGGTTATAGGTTAGGGTTAGGTGTAGGATTAGGGTTAGGGTTAGGGTTAGGATTAGGGTCAGTGTCAGGGTTAGGGTCAGGGTCAGGGTCAAGGTTAGGGGTTAGGGTTGGGGTTGGGGTTAGGGTTAGGGGTTAGGGTTATCGTTAGGGGTCAGGTTTAGGGGTTAGGGTTAGGGGTCATGGGTAGGGTTCGGGTTAGGGTTAGGGATTAGGGTTTAGGGTTAGGGTTTAGGGTGAGGATGAGGGTGAGGGTCAGGGTCAGCGCATGGTCAGGGTTAGGGTTAGGGGTAAGTATTAGGGTAAGGGTTAGGGGTTAGGGGTTAGGGTTAGGGTTAGAGGTAGGGGTAGGGTTAGGGTTAGGGTTAGGTTTAGGGTTATGTTTAGGGTCAGGGTTAGGGTTAGGGGTAGAGTTAGGGTTAGGTTTAGGGTTAGGGTCATAGTCAGGGTTAGGGTTAGGGTTAGGGTTAGGGGTAGGGTTAGGGCTAGGGTTAGGGTTTAGGTTTAGGGTTAGGGTGAGGGTGAGGGTCAGGGTCAGGGTCAGGGTCGGTGTTAGGGTTAGGGTTAGGGTTTATGTTTAGGGTAAGGGTGAGGGTGAGGGTGAGGGTGAGAGTAAGGGACAGGGTCAGGGGTAGGGTTTAGGGTTAGGGTTAGGGTTAGGGTTAGGGTTAGGGGTTACTGTTAGGGTTAGGGAATAGGGTTTAGGATTAGGGTTAGGGGTAGGGGTTGGGGTTTTGGTTGGGGTTAGGGATAGGTTTGTTAGGGTTAGGGTTAGGGTTAGGGTTAGGGTTAGGGGTTAGGGGTTAGGGGTTAGGTTTTAGGGTTAATTTTAGGGTTAGCGTTAGGGTTAGGGTTAGGGTTTAGGGTTTAGGCTTAGGGTTAGGGTTAGTGTTAGGGGTTAGGGTTAGGGGTTAGGGGTTAAGGGTTAGGGTTAGGGTTAGGGTTAGGGTAAGGGTTAAGGTTTAAGGATTAGGGTTGGGGTTGGGATTGGGTTTGGGGTTTAGGGTTAGGGTTAGGGATAGGGATTAGGGGTTAGAGGTTAGGGTTAGTTGTAAGGTTAGGGTTAGGTTAGGGGTAGGCGTATGAGTAGGGTTAGGGTTAGGGATAGGGTCAGTGTCAGGGTAATCGTCAGGGTCAGTGTCAGGGTTAGGGTTAGGGGTTAGGGTTAGGGTTAGGGTTAGAATTTACGGTTTAGGGTTAGGGGTAGGGGTAGGGGTAGGGTTAGGGGTAGGATTAGGGTTAATAGTAGAGTTTGGGTTAGGGTCAGTGTCAGTATCAGGGTCAGTTTCAGGGTCAGGGTTAGGGTTAGGGGTTAAGGTAAGGGTTAGTTTTAGGGTTAGGGGTAGGGGTAAGGTTAGGGTTAGGATTAGGGTTCGTGTCATGGTCAGGGTCAGGGTCAGGGTTAGTTTTAGGGTTAGGATTAGGGTTAGGGTTAGGGTTAGGATTAGGGTCAGTGTCAGGGTTAGGGTCAGGGTCAGGGTCAAGGTTAGGGGTTAGGGTTGGGGTTGGGGTTAGGGTTAGGGGTTAGGGTTATCGTTAGGGGTCAGGTTTAGGGGTTAGGGTTAGGGGTCATGGGTAGGGTTCGGGTTAGGGTTAGGGATTAGGGTTTAGGGTTAGGGTTTAGGGTGAGGATGAGGGTGAGGGTCAGGGTCAGCGCAGGGTCAGGGTTAGGGTTAGGGGTAAGTATTAGGGTAAGGGTTAGGGGTTAGGGGTTAGGGTTAGGGTTAGAGGTAGGGGTAGGGTTAGGGTTAGGGTTAGGTTTAGGGTTATGTTTAGGGTCAGGGTTAGGGTTAGGGGTAGAGTTAGGGTTAGGTTTAGGGTTAGGGTCATAGTCAGGGTTAGGGTTAGGGTTAGGGTTAGGGGTAGGGTTAGGGCTAGGGTTAGGGTTTAGGTTTAGGGTTAGGGTGAGGGTGAGGGTCAGGGTCAGGGTCAGGGTCGGTGTTAGGGTTAGGGTTAGGGTTTATGTTTAGGGTAAGGGTGAGGGTGAGGGTGAGGGTGAGAGTAAGGGACAGGGTCAGGGGTAGGGTTTAGGGTTAGGGTTAGGGTTAGGGTTAGGGTTAGGGGTTACTGTTAGGGTTAGGGAATAGGGTTTAGGATTAGGGTTAGGGGTAGGGGTTGGGGTTTTGGTTGGGGTTAGGGATAGGTTTGTTAGGGTTAGGGTTAGGGTTAGGGTTAGGGGTTAGGGGTTAGGGGTTAGGTTTTAGGGTTAATTTTAGGGTTAGCGTTAGGGTTAGGGTTAGGGTTTAGGGTTTAGGCTTAGGGTTAGGGTTAGTGTTAGGGGTTAGGGTTAGGGGTTAGGGGTTAAGGGTTAGGGTTAGGGTTAGGGTTAGGGTAAGGGTTAAGGTTTAAGGATTAGGGTTGGGGTTGGGATTGGGTTTGGGGTTTAGGGTTAG
>NW_026114620.1:0-5000 GCF_025201925.1 Gopherus flavomarginatus | reverse complement strand
ACAACCCCAACCCTAACCCTAACCCCTAACCCCTAACCCCTAACTCCTAACCATAACCACAACCCCAACCCAACCCCAACCCTAAACCCTAAACCGTAAACCCTAACCCAAACCTTACCCCTAAATCTAAACATAAACCCTAAACACTAAACCCTAACTCTAACCCTAACACTAAAACCTAAACTCTAACCCTAACCCTAACCCTAAACCCTAAGAATAACCCTAACCCTAAACTCTAAACCCTAAACCCTAACCCTAACCCTAAACCTAAACCCTAACCCTAACAATAACCCTAACCCCAACCCCAACCCCAACCCCTACCATTAACCCTACCCCTACCCCTAACCCTAACCCTAACCCTAACCCTAAACCCTGATCCCTAATCCTAACCCTAACCCTATCTCTAACCCTAACCTTTAGCCCCTAACCCCAACCGCAACCCCAACCTCAACCCTAATACTTAAACCTTAACCCTAACCCTAACCCTAACACTAACCTTAACCCCTAACCCCTAACCCCTAACCCCTAACCCTAACCCTAAACCTAACAGTTAAACATTGACCCTAACCCTAACCCTAACCTTAACACCTAACCCTCGACCCCAGCCCCTAACCCTAACCCTAACCCCAACCACTAACACTAACCCTAACCCTAACCCTAACTAAACCTAACCCTAAGCCTAAAAACTAAACCCTAACCCTAAACCTAACCATAAACCATAAACCCTGAACCCTAACCCCTAACCCCTAACGCTAACACTAACCCTAACAACCCTAACCCTAACCCTAACCCCAACCCCTACCCCTAACCCTACCCCTACCCCTACCCCTACCCCAACCCTAACCATAACCCTACCCATAACCCTAACCATAAACCTGACCCTAAACCTAACCCCTAACCCTAACCCTATCTCTAACCTCTAGCCCCAACCCCAAACCCAACCCCAAACCCAACCCTACCCCTAACCCTAAACCCTAAACCTAGCACTAACCCTAACCCTAAACCCGAACCCTAACCCTAACGCTAAACTCTAAACCCTAAACCCTAACCCTAACCCTTAACCCTAAACCCAACCCCATCCCCTACAACTAACTCTACCCCTAACCCTACCCCTACCCCTAACCCTAACCCTAACCTTAAACTCTAACCCTGACCCTAACTCTGACCCTGACCCTAACCCTCACCCTAACCCTCACCCTCACCCTAACCCTTACCCTAACCCTGACCCTAACCCCTAACCCTAACCCTAACCCTAACCCTAACCCAACCCAACCCTAACCGTAATCCTAACCTTAACCCTACCCCTAACCCTAACCCTAATCCTAATCCTGACCCTGACCCTGACCCTGACCCTGACACTGACCCTAACCCAAACTCTACCATTAACTCTAACCCTACCCATACCCCTAACCCTACACCTACCCCTAACTCTAAACCGTAAACTCTAACCCTAACCCTAACACTAAACCCTAACCCTAACCCTAACCCTAACTCCCAAACCTAACCCTGACCCTGACGCTGGCCCTGACACTGATCCTAACCCTAACCCTAACCTTACCCCTACCCCTACCCCTAACCATAACCCTAACCCTACCCATACCAATACCCCTAACTCTAAACCGTAAACCCTAACCCTAACCCTAACCCTAACCCTAACCTTTAACCCTAACCCTAACCCTGAACCTGTCCCTGACCCTGACCTGACACTGACCCTAACCCTAACCCTAACCCTAACTCTAAACCCTAAACCCTAAACCCTAAACCCTAACCCTAACCCTAACACTAAACCCTAACCCTCACCCTAACGCTAACCCCTAACCCTAACCCTGACCCTGACGCTGACCCTGACACTGACCCTAACCCTAACCCTAACCCTAACCCTAACCTTTAGCCCCTAACCCCAACCGCAAACCCAACCTCAACCCTAATCCTTAAACCTTAACCCTAACCCTAACCGTAACCCTAACCTTAACCCCTAACCCCTAACCCCTAACCCCTAACCCCTAACCCTAACACTAAACCTAACCCTAACCCTAACCCTTAAACATTGACCCTAACCCTAACCCTAACCTTAACACCTAACCCCCGATCCCAGCCCCTAACCCTAACCCTAACCCCAACCACTAACACTAACCCTAACCCTAACCCTAACTAAACCTAACCCTAAGCCTAAAAACTAAACCCTAACCCTAAACCTAACCCTAAATCATAAACCCTGAACCCTAACCCCTAACCCCTAACGCTAACACTAACCCTAACAACCCTAACCCTAACCCTAACCCCAACCCCTACCCCTAACCCTACCCCTACCCCTACCCCTACCCCAACCCTAACCATAACCCTACCCATAACCCTAACCCTAAACCTGACCCTAAACCTAACCCCTAACCCTAACCCTACCTCTAACCTCTAACCCCAACCCCAAACCCAACCCCAAACCCAACCCTACCCCTAACCCTAAACCCTAAACCTAGCCCTTACCCTAACCCTAAACCTGAACCCTAACCCTAACGCTAAACTCTAAACCCTAAACCCTAACCCTAAACCTTAACCCTAAACCCAACCCCATCCCCTACAACTAACTCTACCCCTAACCCTACCCCTACCCCTAACCCTAACCCTAACCTTAAACCCTAACCCTGACCCTAACTCTGACCCTGACCCTAACCCTCACCCTAACCCTCACCCTCACCCTAACCCTTACCCTAACCCTGACCCTAACCCAACCCAACCCTAACCGTAATCCTAACCTTAACCCTACCCCTAACCCTAACCCTAATCCTAATCCTGACCCTGACCCTGACACTGACCCTAACCCAAACTCTACCATTAACTATAACCCTACCCCTACCCCTAACCCTACACCTACCCCTAACTCTAAACCGTAAACTCTAACCCTAACCCTAACCCTAAACCCTAACCCTAACCCTAACCCTAACCCCCAAACCTAACCCTGACCCTGACGATGGCCCTGACACTGATCCTAACCCTAACCCTAACCCTTACCCCTACCCCTAACCCTAACCCTAACCCTACCCATACCAATACCCCTAACTCTAAACCGTAACCCTAACCCTAACACTAACCCTAACCCTAACCTTTAACCCTAACCCTAACCCTGAACCTGTCCCTGACCCTGACCTGACACTGACCCTAACCCTAACCCTAACTCTAAACCCTAAACCCTAAACCCTAACCCTAACCCTAACCCTAACACTAAACCCTAACCCTCACCCTAACGCTAACCCCTAACCCTAACCCTGACCCTGACGCTGACCCTGACACTGACCCTAACCCTAACCCTAACCCTACCACTAACCCTAACCTAACCCTATCTCTAACCCTAACCCCTATCCGATAACCCCTAACCCTACCCTAACCCCAACACCAACCCTAACCCTAACCCCTAACCTCTAACCCCTAACGCTAACACCAACCCCAACCCAACCCCAACCCCAATCCTAAACCCTAAACCCTAAACCATGACCCTAACCCTAACCCTAACCCTAAACCTAAACCTGAACCTAAACCCTAAACCCTAAACCCTAACCCTAACCCTAACCCTAAACACTAAACCCTAACCCTAACCCTAACCCTAAACCTAACCCTAACCACAACCCCAACCCCAACCCCTACCCCTAACCCTACCCCTACCCCTACCCTTTTCCCTAACCCTAACCCTAATCCTAAACCCTAATCCCTAACCCTAACCGTAACCCCTAACCCTAACCCTAACCCTAACCGTAACAACCCTGACCCTAACAACCCTAACACTGACCCTAACACTAACAACAAACCCCTACCCCTAACCCTACCCCTAACCCTAACCCTAACCCCTAACCTTAACCCTAACCCTAACCCTGAACCTGACCCTGACCCTGACGCTAACCCAAACCCTCACTCTCACCCTCACCCTAAACCTAACCCTAACCCTAAACCCTAACCCTATCCCTAAGCCTAATGCTTATCCTAACCATAACCCAAACCATAACCCTTACCCTAACCCTACCTCGAACCCTAACCCTAACCCTAACCCTACCCATAACCCTACCCTAACCCTAACCCTAACCCTAACCCCAACCGTAACCCAACCCTAAACCCCAACCGCAACACCAGCCCCAACCCTAACCCTTAACCCTAACCCTAACCCTAAACCCTAAACCCCAACCCCAACCCCAAACCTAACCCCTAACGCTGACCCTAATCCCTAACCCTAACCCTAGTCCCTAACCCTAACCTTGACCCTGACCCTGACCCTGACACTGACCCTAATCCTAAGCATAACCCTAACCCTAATCCTACACTTAACCCTAACCTATAACCCTGACCCTGACCCTGACCCTGACCCTAACCTTAACCCTATCCCTAACCCTACCCCTAACCCTACCCGTACCCATAACCCTGACCTTACCCCTAACCCTAACCCTAAACCGAACCCTAAACCGAACCCCTAAACCTACCCCTACCCCTTCCCCTAACCCATAACCCTAAACCCTAACCCTAACCTTGACCCTAACACCTAACCCTAACCCTCACCCTGACCCTGACGCAGAGCCTGACACTGACCCTAACCCTAACCCTACCCATAACCCCTAACCCTAACCCCTAACCTTAACCGTAACCCTAACCCCTAACCGTAACCCTAACCCCTAACCCTTAAACCCAACCCCAACACCAACACCAACCCTAACTCCTAACCATAACCCTAACCCTAACCCTAACCCTAACCCTGACCCTGACCCTGAACCTGACCTTGACACGGACCCTAATCCTAACCCTAATCCTACCCCTACCCCTACCCCTAACCCTAACCCTAACCCTAACTCTAACCCCTAACCCTAACCCTAATCCTGACCCTGACACTGACCCTGACTCTGACACTGACCCTAACCCAAACTCTACAATTAACCCTAACCCTACCCCTACCCCTACTCCTACCCCTACCCCTAATTCTAAACCATAAACCCTAACCCTAATCCTTACCCTAACCCCCAAACCTA
>NW_026114619.1:0-64608 GCF_025201925.1 Gopherus flavomarginatus | reverse complement strand
TTTATTGGGGCCCCCCAGGGGTTGGGCCCCTGGAGCTGGTGTTGGGGCCCCAGGGGTTAGACCGCTGGACCTATGGTTCAGGCGCTCAGGGGTTGGGCCCCTGGAGCGATGGTTCGGGCGCTCAGGGGTTGAGCCCCTGGAGCTGGTGTTGGGGCCCCCAGGGTTTGGCCCGTTGGAGCTGGGGTGGGGGCCCCTAGGGGTTAGACCCCTGCAGCTACGGTTCGGGCGCTCAGGGGTTGGACCCCTGGAGCTGGGGCTGGAGCCCCCGGGTGTTAGACCCATGGAGCTATGGTTCTGGCGCTGAGGGGTTGGGCCCCTGGAGCTGGTGTTGGGGCCCCCAGGGGTTGGGCCCCTGGAGCTATGGTTAGGGTGCTCTGGGGTTGGGCCCCTGGAGCTGTTGTTGGGGCCCCCAGGGGTTGGGCTCCTGGAGCTGGTGTTGGGGCCCCAGGGGTTAGGCCCCTGGAGCTATGGTTCGGGCGCTCAGGGTTTGAGCCCCTGGAGCTGGTGTTGGGGCCCCCAGGGGTTGGTCCCCTGGAGCTGGTGTTTTGGCCCCAGGGGTTAGGCCCCTGGAGCTATGGTTCGGGCGCTCAGGGGTTGGGCCCCTGGAGCTGGGGTCGAGGGCTCCAGGGGTTTGGCTCCTGGACCTGGGGTTGGGGCCCCCGGGGGTTAGTCCCCTGGAGCTATGGTTCGGGCGCTAAGGGGTTGGGCCCCTGGAGCTGGTGTTGGGGCTCCCAGGGGTTGGGCCCCTGGAGCTGGTGTTGGGGGCCCCAGGGGTTAGGCCCCTGGCGCTATGGTTCAGGAGTTCAGGGGTTGGGCCCTTGGAGCTGGGGTGGGGGCCCCCAGTGGTTAGGCCCCGGGAGCTATGGTTCGGGCACTCAGGGGTAGGGCCCGAGGAGCTGGTGTTGGGGCCCCCAGGGGTTAGGCCTCTGGAGGTATTGTTCGGGCGCTCAGGGGTTGGGTCCTTGGAGCTGGTGTTGGGCCCCCAGGGATTAGGCCAATGGAGCTATGGTTCGGGCGCTCAGGGGTTGGGACCCTGGAGCTGGTGTTAGGGCCCCCAGGGGTTGGGCCCCTGGAATTGGTGTTGGGGCCCCAGGGTTTAGGCCCCTGGAGCTATGGTTCGGGCGCTCTGTGGTTGGGCCCCTGGAGCTGGTGATGGGGCCCCCAGGGTTTGGGCCCCTGGAGCTGTGGTTGCGGCCCCCAGGGGTTATGCCCCTGGAGCTATGGTTTGGGCGCTCAGGTGTTGGGCCCCTGGAGATGGTGTTGGGGCCCCAGGGGCTGGGCCCCAGGAGCTGGTGTTGGGGCCCCAGGGATTAGGCCCCTTGAGCTATGGTTCTGGCGCTGAGGGGTTGGGCCCCTGGAGCTGGTGTTGGGGCCCCCAGGGGTTGGGCCCCTGGAGCTATGGTTAGGGCGCTCTGGGGTTCGGCCCCTGGAGCTGGTGCTTCGGCCCCCAGGGGTTGGGCTCCTGGAGCTGGTGTTGGGGCCCCAGGGGTTAGGCCCCTGGAGCTATGGTTCGGGCACTCAGGGTTTGGGCCCCGGAGTTGGTGTTGGGGTCCCCAGGGGTTGGGCCGCTGGAGCTGGGGTTTGGGCCCCCAGGGGTTAGGCCCCTGGAGCTGTGGTACGGGCGCTCAGGGGTTGGGCCCCTGGAGCTCGGGTCGAGGGCCCCAGGGGTTGGGCCCCTGGAGCTGGGGTTGGGGCCCCAGGGGTTAGGCCCCTGGAGCTATGGTTCGGGCGCTCAGGGTTTGGACCCCTGGAGCTGGTGTTGGGGCCCTTCAGGGGTTGGGCCGCTGGAGCTGTGGTTTTGGCCCCCAGGGGTTAGGCCCCTGGAGCTGTGGTACGGGCGCTCAGGGGTTGGGCACCTGGAGCTGGGGTCGAGGGCCCCAGGGTTTGGGCCCCTGGAGCTGGGGTGGGGGCCCCCAGGGGTTAGGCACCTGGAGCTATGGTTCGGGGGCTCAGGGGTTGGGCCCCTGGCGCTGGTGTTGGGCCCCCCAAGGGTTAGGCCCCTGGAGGTATCGTTCGGATGCTCATGGGTTGGGCCCTTGGAGCTGGTTTTGGGGCCCCCAGGGATTAGGCCCCTGGAGCTATGGTTCGGGCGCTCAGGGGTTGGGCCCCTGAAGCTGGTGTTATGGCCCCCAGGGGTTGAACCCCTGGAGCTGGTGTTGTTGCCCCCAGGGGTTGGTCCCCTGGAGCTGGTGTTGGGGCCCCAGGGGTTAGGCCCCTGGAGCTAGGGATCGGGCGCTCAGGGGTTGGGCCCCTGGAGCTATGGTTCGGGCGCTCAGGGGTTGGGCCCCTGGAGCTGGGGTCGAGGGCTCCAGGGGTTTGGCTCCTGGACCTGGGGTTGGGGCCCCATGGGTTAGACCCCTGGCGCTATGGTTCGGGCGTTCAGGGGTTGGGCCCTTGGAGCTGGGGTGTGGGCCCGCTGTGGTTAGGCCCCGGGAGCTATGGTTCGGGCACTCAGGGGTAGGGCCCTAGGAGCTGGTGTTGGTGCCCCCAGGGGTTAGGCCCCTGGAGGTATGGTTCGGATGCTCAGGGGTTGGGCCCTTGGAGCTGGTTTTGGGGCTCCCAGGGATTAGGCCCCTGTAGCTATGGTTCGTGCGCTCAGGGGTTGGGCCCCTGGACCTGGTGTTATGGCCCCCAGGGGTTGGACCCCTGCAGCTGGTGTTGGGGCCCCAGGGGATAGGCCCCTGGAGCTATGGTTCGGGCGCTCAGGGGTTGGGCCCCTGGAGCTGGTGTCGGGGCCCCCAGGGGTTGGGCCCCTGGAGCTGGTGTTGGGGCCCCAGGGGTTAGGGCCCTGGAGCTATGGTTCGGGCGCTCAGGGTTTGGGCCCCTGGAGCTATGGTTCGGGCGCTCAGGGGTTGGGCCCCTGGAGCTGGGGTCGAGGGCTCCAGGGGTTTGGCTCCTGGACCTGGGGTTGGGGCCCCCGGGGGTTAGGCCCCTGGAGCTATGGTTCGGGCGCTCAGGGGTTGGGCCCCTGGAGCTGGTGTTGGGGCCCCCAGGGGTTGGGCCCCTGCAGCTGGTGTTGGGGCACCAGGGATTAGGCCCCTGGAGCTATTGTTCAGGCGCTCAGGGGTTGGGCCCCTGGAGCGATGTTTCGGGCGCTCAGGGGTTGGGTCCCTGGAGCTGGTGTTGGGACCCCCAGGGGTTGGGCTCCTGGGGCTGGGGTTGGGACCCCCAGGGGTTAGGCCCCTGGAGCTATGGTTCGGGCTCTCAGGGGTTGGGCCCCTGGAGCTATAGTTCGGGCGCTCAGGGGTTGGGCCATTGGAGCTGGGGTGGGGGCCCCCAGGGGTTATACCCCTGGAGTTATGGTTCGGGCTCTCAGGGGTTGGGCCCCTGGAGCTATAGTTCGGGCGCTCAGGGGTTGGGCCCTTGGAGCTGGTGTTGGGGCCCCCAGGGTTTGGGCCTCTGGAGCTGGGGTTGGGGCCCCTAGGGGTTAGGCCCCTGGAGCTATGGTTCGGGCGCTCAGGGGTTGGGCCCCTGGAGCTGGTGTTGGGGCCCCCAGGGGTTGGGCCCCTGGAGCTGGGGTTGGGGCCCAAAGGGGTTAGGCCCCTCGAGCTATGGTTCTGGCGCTCAGGGGTTGGGCCCCTGGAGCTGGTGTTGGGGCCCTCAGGGGTTGGGCCCCTGGAGCTATGATTAGGGCGCTCTGGGGTTGGGCCCCTGGAGCTGGTGTTAGGGCCCCCAGGGGTTGGGCCCCTGGAGCTGGTTTTGGGGCCCCCAGGGGTTGGGCCGCTGGAGCTTGGGTGTGGGCCCCCAGGGATTAGGACCCTGGAGCTGTGGTACGGGCGCTCAGGGGTTGGGCCCCTGGAGCTGAGGTCGAGGGCCCCAGGGGTTGGGCCCCTGGAGCTGGTGTTGGGGCCCCCAGGGGTTAGGCCTCTGGAGGTATCGTTTGGGCGCTCAGGGGTTGGGCCTCTGGAGCTGGTGTTGGGGCCCCCAGGGGTTAGGCCCCTGGAGGTATCGTTTGGGCGCTCAGGGGTTGGGCCCTTGGAGCTGGTTTTGGGGCCCCCAGGGATTAGGCCCCTGGAGCTATGGTTTGGGCGCTCAGGGGTTGGGCCCCTGGAGCTGGTGTTAGGGCCCCCAGGGATTGGACCCCTGGAGCTGGTGTTGGGGCCCCAGGAGTTAGGCCCCTGGAGCTATGTTTCGGGCGCTCAGGGGTTTGGCCCCTGGAGATGGTGTTGGGGCCCCAGGGGTTTGGCCCCTGGAGCTGGTGTTGGGGCCCCAGGGGTTAGGCCCCTGGAGCTATGGTTCGGGCGCTCAGGGGTTGGGCCCCTGGAGCTGGGGTCGAGGGCTCCAGGGGTTTGGCCCCTAGACCTGGGGTTGGGGCCCCCGGGGGTTAGGGCCCTGGAGCTATGGTTCGGTCGCTAAGGGGTTGGGCTCCTGGAGCGATGGTTCGGGCGCTCAGGGGTTGTTAACCTGGAGCTGGTGTTGGGGTCCCCAGGGGTTGGGCTCCTGGGGCTAGGGTTGGGGCCCCCAGGGGTTAGGCCCCTGGAGCTATGGTTCCGGCGCTCAGGGGTTGGGCTGTTGGAGCTGGGGTGGGGGCCCCCAGGGGTTAGACCCCTAAATCTATGGTTCGGGCGCTCAGGGGTTGGACCCCTGGAGCTAGGGTTGGAGCCCCCGGGGGTTAGACCCCTGGAGCTATGGTTCGGGTCCTGAGGGGTTGGGCCCCTGGAGCTGGTGTTGGGGCCCCCAGGGGTTGGGCCCCTGGAGCTGGTGTTGGGGCCCCAGGGTTTAAGCCCCTGGAGCTATGGTTCGGGCGCTCAGGGGTTGGGCCCCTGGAGCCGGTGTTGGTGCCCCCAGGGGTTGGGCTCCTGGGGCTAGGGTTGGGGCCCGCAGGGGTTAGGCCCCTGGAGCTATGTTTCCGATGCTCAGGGTTTGGGCCGTTGGAGCTGGGGTGGGGTCCCCCAGCGGTTAGGCCCCTGCAGCTATGTTTCGGGCGCTCAGGGGTTGGACCCCTGGAGCTGGTGTTGGGGCCCATAGTGGTTAGGCCCCTGGAGGTATTGTTCAGGCGCACAGGGGTTGGGCCCCTGTAGCTGGTGTTGGGGCCCCGAGGTTTTAGGCCCCTCGAGCTATGCTTCGGGCGCTCAGGGGTTGGGCCCCTGGACTGGTGTTGGGGCCCCCAGGGGTTGGGCCCCTGGAGCTGGTCTTGGGGCCCCAGGGGCTAGGCCCATGGAGCTATGGTTCGGGCGTTCAGGGGTTGGGCTCCTGGAGCTGGTGTTGGGGCCCCCAGGGGTTGAGCCCCTGGCGCTGGTGTTGGGGCCCCAGGAGTGAGGCCCCTGGAGCTATGGTTCGGGCGCTCAGGTTTTGGGCCGTTGGAGCTGGGGTGGTGGCCCCCAGGGGTTAGGCCCCTGGAGGTATTGTTCGAGCGCTCAGGGGTTGGGCCCCTGGAGCTGGTGTTGGGGCCCCCAGGAGTTAGGCCTCTGGGGCTATCGTTCGGGCGCTCAGGGGTTGCAACCCTGGAGCTGGTGTTGGGACCCGCAGGAGTTGGGCCCCTGGAGCTGGGGTTGGGGCCCCCGGGGGTTAGGCCCCTGGAGCTATGGTTCGGGCGCTCAGGAGTTGGGCCCCTGGACCTGGTGTTGGGGCCCCCAGGGGTTGGGCCCCTGGAGCTGGGGTTCGGGTCCCCAGGGTTTAGCCCCCTGGAAATATGGTTTGGGCTCTCAGGTGTTGGGCCCCTGGAGCTGGTGTTGGGGCCACGAGGGGTTAGGGCTCTGGAGCTAGTTTTGGGGCCCCCAGGGGTTAGGCCCCTGGAGCTATGGTTCGGGCGCTCAGGGGTTGGGCCCTTGGAGCTGGTGTTGAGGCCCCCAGGGATTAGGCTCCTGGAGCTATGGTTCGTGCGCTCAGGGGTTGAGCCCCTGGAGCCTTTGCTGGAGCCCCCAGGGGTTGGGCCCCTGGAGCTATGGTTCGGGCGCTCAGGGGTTGGGCCCCTGGAGCTGTTGTTGGGAACCCCAGGGGTTGGGCTCCTGGGGCTGGGGTTGGGGCCTCCAGGGGTTAGGCCCCTGGAGCTATGGTTCCGGCGCTAAGGGGTTGGGCCGTTGGAGCTGGGGTTGTTGCCTCCAGGGGTTAGGCCCCTGCAGCTATGGTACGGGCGCTCAGAGGTTGGACCCCTGGAGCTGGTGTTGGGCCCCCAGGGTTTAGGCCCCTGGATCTATGGTTCGGGCGCTCAGGGGTTGGGCCCCTGGAGCTGGTGTTGGGGCCCCCAGGGGTTGGGCCCCTGGCGCTGGTGTTGGGGCCCCAGGGGTTAGGCCCCTGGAGCTATGCTTCGGGCGCTCAGGTTTTGGTCCCTTGGAGCTGGGGTGGGGGCCCCCAGGGGTCAGGCCCCTGTAGCTATGGTTCGAGCGCTCAGGGGTTAGGCCCCTGGAGCTGGTGTTGGGGCACCCAGCGGTTAGGCCCCTGGAGGTATTGTTCGAGCGCTCAGAGGTTGGGCCCCTGGAGCTGCTAATGGGGCCCCCAGGCGTTAGGCCCCTGGAGCTATGGTTCGGGCGCTCAGGGATTGGGACCCTGGAGCTGGTGTTGGGGCTCCCAGGGGTTCGGCCCCTGGAGCTGGTGCTGGGGTCCCAGGGATTAGGCCCCTGGAGCTATGGTTCAGGCGCTCAGGGGTTGGGCCCCTGGAGCGATGGTTCGGGCGCTCAGGGGTTGGGATCCTGGAGCTGGTGTTGGGGTCCGAAGGGGTTGGGCCCCTACAGCTGTGGTTGGGGCCCCCGGGGGTTAGGCCCCTGGAGCTATGTTTCGGGCGCTCAGGGGTTGGGCCCCTGGAGCCTTTGTTGGGGCCCGCAGGGGTTGGGCCCCTGGAGCTGGTGTTGGGGCCCCAGGGATTAGGCCCCTGGAGCTATGGTTCCGGCGCTCAGGGGTTGAGCCGTTGTAGCTGGGGTGGGGGCCCCCAGGGGTTAGGCCCCTGCAGCTATGGTTCGGGCGCTCAGGGGTTCGACCCCTGGAGCTGGGGTTGGAGCCCTCGGGGGTTAGACCCCTGGAGCTATGGTTCACGCGCTAAGGGGTTGGGCCCCTGGAGCCTTTGTTGGGGCCCCCAGGATTTGGGACCCTGGAGCTGGTGTTGGGGCCCCAGGGGTTAGGCCCCTGGAGCTATGGTTCGGCGCTCAGAGGTTGGGCCCCTGGAGCTAGTGTTGGGGCCCCCAGGGGTTGGGCTCCTGGGGCTGGGGTTGGGGCCCCCAGGGGTTAGGCCCCTGGAGCTATGGTTCCGGCGCTCAGGGGTTTGGCCCCTGGAGCTGGTGTTGGGGCCCCCAGGGGTTAATCCCCTGTAGCTATGGTTCGACTGCTCAGGGGTTGGGCCCCTGGAGCTGGTGTTGAGGACCCAGGGGTTCGGCCCCTGGAGGAATTGTTCGAGCACTCAGGGGTTGGGCCCCTGGAGCTGGTGTTTGAGCCCCCAGTGGTTAGGCCCCTGGAGCTATGGTTCAGGCGCTCAGGGGTTGCAACCCTGGAGCTGGTGTTGGGGCCCCCAGGGGTTGGGCCCCTGGAGCTGGGTTTGGAGCCCCCGGGGGTTAGGCCCCTGGATCTATGGTTCGGGCGCTCAGGGTTTGAGCCCCTGGAGCTGGTGTTGGGGCCCCCTGGGGTTGGGCCCTTGGAGCTGGGGTTGGGGCCCCCAGGGGTTAGGCCCCTGGAGCTATGGTTCTGGCGCTCAGGGGTTGGGCCCCTGGAGCTGGTGTTGGGGCCCCCAGGGGGTGGGCCCCTGGAGCTGGTGTTGGGGCCCCCAGGGGTTAGGCCCCTGGAGCTCGGGTTCGGGTCCCCAGGGGTTAGCCCCCTGGAGCTATAATTCGGGCGCTCAGGGGTTGGGCCCCTGGAGCTATGGTTCGGGCGCTCAGGGGTTGGGCCCTTGGAGCTGGGGTGGGGGCCCCCAGGGGTTAGGCGCCCGTACAGTATCTCCAGGGGCCTAATCCCTTGAGGCCCAACACCAGCTCCAAGGGCCCAACCCCTGAGCGCCGGAACCATAGTGCCAGGGGCCTAAGCCCTGGGGCCCCAACACCAGCTCCACGGGCCCAACCCCTGGGAGCCCCAACACCAGCTCCAGGGGCCCAACCCCAGAGCTCCCGAACCATAGCTCCATGCAGGAAATGCTCTGTGCATTACCCTGCGTGACCACAAGGTGACACTGTTGGTCCATGCTTGGAAATGCTCTGTGCATTACCATGTCTGGCCACACGGTGTCACTCTGGCTCCATGCAGCAAATGCTTTCGGCATTACCCTGCATAGCAACACAGTGTTACTGTTGCTCCATGCGTGAAATGCTCTGGGCATTACTGTGATGGAGTGGGGACTGTCTGTGTGGGGGATGGGAGAGCAGGGGGTGACTTTAGCTTAGGGGCCCCAACACGAGCTCCAGGGGCCCAACCCAGGAGCGCCCGAAACATAGGTCCAGGGGCCTAACCCCTGGGGGCCCCAACACCAGCTCCAAGGGCCCAACCCCTGGGGCCCTCGACCCCAGCTCCAGGGGCCCAACCCCTGAGCGCCCGAACCATACCTCCAGGGGCCTTACCCCTGGGGGACCAACACCAGCTCCAGGGGCCCAACCCCTGAGCGCCCGAACCATAGCTCCAGGGGCCTAACCCCCGGGGGCCTCAACCCCAGCTCCAAGGGCCCAACCCCTGGGGCCCTCGACCCCAGCTCCAGGGGCCCAACCCCTGAGCGCCCGAACTATAGCCCCAGGGGCCCAACCCCTGAGCGCCCGAACCATAGCTCCAGGGGCCTAACCCCTTGGGCCCCAACATTAGCTCCAGGGGCCCAGCCCCTGGGGCCCCAACACCAGCTCCAGGGACCCAACCCCTGAGCGCCCGAACCATAGCTCCAGGGGCCTAACCCCTGGGGGCCCCAACCACAGCTCCAGGGGCCCAAACCCTGGAGGCCCCACCACCAGCTCCAGGGGCCCAACCCCTGAGCGCCCGAACTATAGCTCCAGGGGCCCAACCCCTGAGCGCCCGAACTATAGCTCCAGAGGCCTAACCCCTAGGGGCCCCAACCCCAACTCCAGGGGCCCAACCCCTGGGGGCCCCAACACGAGCTCCAGGGGCTCAACCCCTGGGGGCCCCAACACCAGCACCAGGGGTCCAACCCCTGAGCGCCCGAACCATAGCTGCATGGGCCTAACCCCTGGGGGCCCCACCCCAGCTCCAACGGCCCAACCCCTGAGCGCCGGAACCATAGCTCCAGGGGCCTAACCCCTGGGGGCTCCAACCCCTCCCCTAGGAGCCCAACCCCTGGGGGCCCCAACACCAGCTCCAGGGGCCCAACCCCTGAGCGCCCAAATATAGCTCCAGGGGCCTAACCCCAGGGGCCCCAACACCAGCTCCAGGGGCCCAACCCCTGGGGGCCCCAACAAAGACTCCAGGGGCCTAATCCCTGGGGGCCTCAACGCCAGCTCCAAGGGCCAAACCCCTGAGTGCCCGAACCATAGCTCCAGGGGCCTAACCCCTGGGGGCCCCCACCCCAGCTCCAAGGGCCCAACCCCTGAGCGCCCGAACCATAGCTCCAGGGGCCTGGCCCCAACACCAGCTCCAGGGGCCAAACCCCTAAGCGCCCGAACCATCGCTCCAGGGGCCCAACCCCTGGGGGCCCCAACACGAGCTCCAGGGGCCCAACCCCTGAGCGCCCGAACCATAGCTCCAGGGGCCTAACCCCTGGGGCCCCAAGAACAGCTCCAGGAGCCCAACCCCTGGGGGCCCCAACACCAGCTCCAGGGGCCCAACCCCAGAGCGCCCTACCCATAGCTCCAGGGGCCCAGCCCCTGGGGGCCACAACACCAGCTCCAGGGGCCCAACCCCTCAGCGCCAGAACCATAGCTCAAGGGGCCTAATCCCTGAGGCCCCAACACCAGCTCCAGGGGCCCAACCCCTGGGGGCCCCAACACCAGCTCCAGGATCCCAACCCCTGAGCGCCCGAACCATAGCTCCAGGGGCCTAATCCCTGTGGGCCCAACACCAGCTCCAATGACCCAACCCCTGAGCGCCCGAAAAATACCTACAGGGGCCTAACCCCTGGGGGCCCGAACACCAGCTCCTCGGGCCCTACCCCTGAGTGCCCGAACCATAGCTCCAGGGGCCTAACCACTGGGGGCCCCCACCCCAGCTCCAAGGGCCCAACCCCTGAGCGCCCGAACCATAGCGCCAGGGGCCTAACCCCTGGGGCCCCAACACCAGCTCCAGGGGCCCAACCCCAGAGCTCCCGAACCATAGCTCCATGCAGGAAATGCTCTGTGCATTGCCCTGCGTGACCACAAGAGGTCACTGTTGCTCCATGCAGGGAAATGCTCTGTGTATTACCCTGTGTGGATACATGGTGTCACTGTTGCTCCATGCGGGGAAATGCTCTGTGCATTACCCTATGTGGCCACACAGAGTCACTCTTGCTCCATGCAGCAAATGCTCTGGGCCTTACCCTGCATAGCAACACAGTGTTACTGTTGCTCCATGCGTGAAATGCTCTGGGCATTACTGTGATGGAGTGGGGACTGTCTGTGTGGGGGATGGGAGAGCAGGGGGTGACTTTAGCTCAGGGGCCCCAACACCAGCTCCAGGGGCCCAAACCCTGAGCGCCCGAAACATAGCTCCAGGGGCCTAACCCCTGGGGGCCCCAACACCAGCTCCAAGGGCCCAACGCCTGAGCACTCGAGCAATACCTCCAGGGGCCTAACCCCTGGGAGACACAACACTAGCTCCAGGGGCCCAACCCCTGAGCGCCCGAACCATAGCTCCAGGGGCCTAACCCCTGGGGGCCCCCACCCCAGCTCCAACGGCCCAAACCCCTGTGCACCCGAACCATAGCTCCAGGGGTTTAACCTCCGGGGGCCCCAACCCCAGCTCCAGGGGCCCAACCCCTGGGGCCCTCGACCCCAGCTCCAGGGGCCAACCTCTGAGCGCCCGAACCATAGCCCCAGGGCCGCAACCCCTGAGCGCCCGTACCATAGCTCCAGGGGCATAACCCCTGGGGCCCCAACACCAGCTCCAGGGGCGCAGCCCCTAGGGCTCCAACACCAGCTCCAGGGGGCCAACCCCTGAGCGCCCGAACCATAGCTCCAGGGGCCTAACACCTGGGGGCTCCAACCACAGCTCCAGGGGCCCAAACCCTGGGGGCCCCACCACCAGCTCCAGCGGCCCAACCCCATAGCACCTAAACCATACTTCCAGGGGCCTAATCCCTGGGGCCCCAACACCAGCTCCAGGGGCCCAAACCCTGGGGGCTCCAACACGAGCTCCAGGGTCCCAACCCCTGAGCGCCCGAACCATAGCTCCAGGGGCCTAATCCCTGGGGGCCCAACACCAGCTCCAAGGACCCAACCCCTAAGCGCCCGAACAATACCTCCAGGGGCCTAATCCCTGGGGGTCCCAACACCAGCTCCAAGGGCCCAACCCCTGAGCGCCCGAACCATAGCGCCAGGTGACTAACCCCTGGGGCTCCAACACCAGGTCCACGGGCCCAACCCCTGGGAGCCCCAACACCAGCTCCAGGTGCCCAACCCCTGAGCGCCCGAACCATAGCTCCAGAGGCCTAACCCCTGGGGGCCCCAACGCCAGCTCCATGGGCCCAAACCCAGACGGCCCCAACACCAGCTCCAGGGGCCCAACCCCTGAGAGCCCGAAACATAGCTTCAGGGGCCCAACCCCTGACAGCCCCAACACCAGCTCCAGGGGCCCAACCCCTGAGCGCCTGAACCATAGCTCCAGGGACCTAACCCCTGGGGCCCCAACACCAGCACCAGGTACCCAACCCATGGGGGCCCCAACAAAGGCTACAGGGGCCCAACCCCTCAGCGCCCGAACCATAGCTCCAGGGGTATAACCCCCGTGGGCTCCAACCCGAGCTCCAGGGGCCGAACCCCTCGGGGCCCCAACACCAGCTCAAGGATCCCAACCCCTGAGCGCTCGAACCATAGCTCCAGGGGCCTAACCCCCGGGGCCCCAAAAACAGCTCCAGGGGCCCAACCCCTGCGGACCCCAACACCAACTCCAGGAGCCCAACCCCTGAGAGCCCGAACCACAGCTCCAGGGGCCTAACCCCTGGGGGCCCCCACCCCAGCTCCAGGGGTCCAACCCCTGAGCGCCCGAACCATACCTCCAGGGGTCTAACCCCTTTGGGCCCCAACACCAGCTCCAGGGGTCCAACCCCTGAGCGCCCGAACCATAGCTCCAGGGGCCTAACCCATGCGGCCCCAAGACCAGCTCCAGGGGCCCAGCCCCTGGGTGCCCCAACACCAGTCCAGGGGCTCAACCTCTGAGCGCCCGAAGCATAGCTCGAGGGGCCTAAAACCTCGGGGCCCAAACACCAGGTCCAGGGGCCAAACTCCTGAGCGCCCGAACAATACCTCCAGGGGTCTAACCCCTGTGGGCCCCAACACCAGCTCCAGGGGCCCAACCCCTGAGTGCCCGAACCATAGCTGCAGGGGCCTGACCGTTGGGGGACCCCACCCCAGCTCCAACGGCCCAACCCCTGAGCGCCGGAACCATAGCTCCAGGGGCCTAACCACTGGCGGCCCCAACCCCAGCCCCATTAGCCCAACCCCTGGGGGCCCCAACACCAGCTCCAGGGGCCCAACCCCTGAGCGCCCGAACCATAGCTCCAGGGGCATAACCCCTGGGGCCCCAACACCAGCTCCAGGGGCCCAACCCCTGGGGGCCCCAACAAAGGCTCCAGGGGCCCAACCTCGCAGCACCCGAACCATAGCTCCAGGTGTCTAACCCCCGGGGGCTCCAACCCCAGCTCCAGGGGCCCAACCCCTGGGGGCCCCAGCCCCAGCCCCAGGAGCCCAACCCCTGGGGGCCCCAACACCAGCTCCAGCGGCCCAACCCCTGAGTACCCGAACCATCGCTCCAGGGGCCCAACCCCTGAGGGCCTGAACCAAAGCTCCAGGGGCCTAATCCCTGGGGCCCCAACACCTGCTCCAGGGGCCCAACCCCTGGGGGCTCCAACACCAGCTTCAGGGGCCCAACCCCTGAGCGCCTGAACCAGCTCCAGGGGCCTAACCCCTGGGGGCCCCAACACCAGCTCCAGCGGCCCAACCCCTGAGCGCTCGAACAATACCTCCAGGGGCCTAACCCCTGGGGGCCCCAACACCAGCTCCAGGGGCCCAACCCCTGAGCGCTCGAACCATAGCTCCAGGGGCCTAACCCCTGGGGCCCCAACACCAGCGCCAGGGGCCCAACCCCTGGGGGCCCCAACATCAGCTCCAGGGGCCCAACCCCTGAGCGCCCGAACCATAGCTCCAGGTGCCTAACCCCTGGGGGCCCCAACACCAGCTCCAGGGGTCCAACCCCTGAGCGCCCGAACCATAGCTGCATGGCCTTAACCCCTGGGGGCCCCCACCCCAGCTCCAACGGCCCAACCCCTGAGCGCCGGAACCATAGCTCCAGGTGCCTAACCCCTGGGAGCCCCAACCCCAGCCCTAGGAGCCCAACCTCTGGGGGCCCCAACACCAGCTCCAGGGGCCCAACCCCTGGGGGCCCCAACAAAGACTCCAGGGGCCTAATCCCTGGGGACCTCAACACCAGCTCCAAGGGCCCAACCCCTGAGCGCCCGAACCATAGCTCCAGGGGCCTAACCTCTGGGGGCCCCCACCCCAGCTCCAAGGGCCCAACCCCTGAGCACCCGAACCATAGCTTCAGGGGCAGAACCCCTGAGCGCCCGAACCAAAGCTCCAGGGGCCAAACCCCTCGGGCCCCAACACCAGCTCCAGGGGCCCAACCCCTGAGAGCACGAACCATATCTCCAGGGGGCTAACCCCTGGGGACCTGAACCCCAGCTCCAGGGGCCCAATCCCTGGGGGCCCCAACACCAGCTCCAGGGGCCCAACCCCTGCGGACCCCAACACCAGCGCCAGGGGCCCAACCCCTGAGCGCCCGAACCATAGCTTCAGGGGCCTAACCCCTGGGGGACCCAACCCCAGCTCCAGGGGCTGAACCCCTGTGTGCCCCAAAACCAGTTCAGGGGCCCAAACCCTGAGCGCCCGAAACATAGCTCCAGGGGCCTAACCCCCGGGGGCCCCAACCCCAGCTCCAGGGGCCCAACCCCTGAGGACTCGAACCATAGCTACAGTGGCCTAACCCCTGGGGGCCCCCACCCCAGCGCCAGGGGCCCAACCCCTGAGCTCCCGAACCATAGCTTCAGGGGCCTAACCCCTGGGGCACCCAACCCCAGCTCCAGGGGCCCAATCCCTGGGGGCCCCAACACCAGCTCCAGGGTTGCAACCCCTGAGCGCCCGAACCATAGCTCAAGGGGCCTAACCCCTAGGGGCCCCAACACCAGCTCCAGGGGCCCAACCCCTGAGGACTCGAACCATAGCTACAGTGGCCTAACCCCTGGGGGCCCCCACCCCAGCTCGAAGGGCCCAAAACCTGAGTGCCCGAACCATAGCTCCAGGGGCCTAACTCCTGGGGCCCCAACACCAGCGCCAGGGGCTCAACCCCTGGGGGCCCCAACACCAGCTCCAGGGGCCCAACCCCTGAACGCCCGAACCATAGCTCCAGGGACCCAACCCCTGGGGCACTCGACCCGAGCTCGAGGGGCCTAACCCCTGAGCGCCAGAACCATAGATCCAGCGGCCCAACCCCTGAAAGCCCGAACCATAGCTCTAGGGGCCTAACCCCTCGGGCCCCAACACCAGCTCCAGGGGCCCAACCCCTCGGGGCCCCATCACCAGCTCCAGAGGCCCAACCCCTGAGCGCCCGAACCATGGATCAAGGGGCCTAACCGCCGGCGGCCTCAACCCCAGCTCCAGGGGCCTATCCCCTGGGACCCTCGACCCCAGCTCCAGGGGCCCAACCCCTGGGGGCCCCAACACCAGCTCCAGGAGCACAACCCCTGAGCGCCCGAACCATAGCTCAGGGGCCTAAGCCCTGGGGCCCCAACACCAGCTCCAGGGGCCCAACCCCTGGGGGCCCCAACACCAGCTCCAGGGGCCCAAACCCTGAGCGCCCGAACCATAGCTCCAGGGGCCTAACCTTTGGGGGCCCCAAACCCAGCTCCAGGGGCCCAAACCCTGTGGGCCCCAACACCAGCTCCAGGGGCACAACCCCTTAGCGCCCGAACCATAGCAACAGGGGCCTAACCCCCGGGGGACCCAACCCCAGCTCCAGGGGTCCAACCCCTGGGGGCCCCATCACCAGCTCCCGGGACCCAACACGTCAGCGCCCGAACCATAGCTCCAGGGGATTTATCCACGGGGACCCCAACCCCAGCTCTAGGGTCCTAACCCCTGGGGGCTGCAACACCAGCTCCAGGGGCCCAACCCTTGAGCGCCCGAACCATAGCTCCAGGGGCCTAACCCCTGGGGGAACCCACCCCAGATCCAAGGGCCCAACCCCTGAGGGCCCGAACCATAGCTCCAGGGGCCTAACCCCCGGGGGCCCCAACCCCAGCTCCAGGGGCCCAACCCCTGAGCGCCCGAACCATAGATACAGGGGCCCAACCCCTGGGGGCCCCAACACCAGCTCCAGGGGCCCAAACCCTGAGCGCCCGAACCATAGCTCCAGGGGCCTGATCCCTGGGGCCCAACACCAGATCCAGGGACCCAACCGCTGGAGGCCCCAGCACCAGCTCCAGGGGCCCAAACCCTGAGCGCCCGAACAATACCTCCAGGGGCCTAACCCATGGGGGCCCCAACAAAAGCTCCACGGGCCCAACCCCTGAGCGCCCGAACCATAGCTCCAGGAGCCTAATCCCTGGGGGCCCGAACACCACCTCCAGGGGCCCAACCAAAGAGCGCCCGAACCATAGCTCCAGGGGCCCAACCCCTGGGGGCCCCAACACCAGCTCAAGGGGCCCAAACCCTGAGCGCCCGAACCATAGCTCCAGGGGCCTAACCCCTAGGGCCCCAACACCAGATCCAGGGGCCCAAACCCTGGAGGCCCCAACACCAGCTCCAGGGGCCCAACCCCTGAGCGCCCGAACCATAGCTCCAGGGGCCTAACCCCCGGGGGCCCCAACCCCAGCTCCAGGGGCCCAACCCCTGAGCGCTCGAACCATAGATACAGGGGCCCAACCCCTGGGGGCCCCAACACCAGCTCCAGGGGCCCAACCCCTGCGGACCCCAACACCAGCGCCAGGGGCCCAACCCCTGAGCGCCCGAACCATAGCTTCAGGGGCCTAACCCCTGGGGGACCCAACCCCAGCTCCAGGGGCTGAACCCCTGTGGGCCCCAAAACCAGTTCAGGGGCCCAAACCCTGAGCGCCCGAAACATAGCTCCAGGGGCCTAACCCCCGGGGGCCCCAACCCCAGCTCCAGGGGCCAAACCCCTGAGGACTCGAACCATAGCTACAGTGGCCTAACCCCTGGGGGCCCCCACCCCAGCGCCAGGGGCCCAACCCCTGAGCTCCCGAACCATAGTTTCAGGGGCCTAACCCCTGGGGCACCCAACCCCAGCTCCAGGGGCCCAACCCCTGGGGGCCCCAACACCAGCTCCAGGGTTGCAACCCCTGAGCGCCCGAACCATAGCTCCAGGGGCCTAACCCCTAGGGGCCCCAACACCAGCTCCAGGGGCCCAACCCCTGAGGACTCGAACCATAGCTACAGTGGCCTAACCCCTGGGGGCCCCCACCCCAGCTCCAAGGGCCCAAAACCTGAGTGCCCGAACCATAGCTCCAGGGGCCTAACTCCTGGGGCCCCAACACCAGCGCCAGGGGCCCAACCCCTGGGGGCCCCAACACCAGCTCCAGAGGCCCAACCCCTGAACGCCCGAACCATAGCTCCAGGGACCTAACCCCTGGGGCACTCGACCCCAGCTCCAGGGGCCCAACCCCTGAGCGCCAGAACCATAGATCCAGCGGCCCAACCCCTGAAAGCCCGAACCATAGCTCTAGGGGCCTAACCCCTCGGGCCCCAACACCAGCTCCAGGTTCCCAACCCCTCGGGGCCCCAACACCAGCTCCAGAGGCCCAACCCCTGAGCGCCCGAACCATAAGTCAAGGGGCCTAACCCCCGGCGGCCTCAACCCCAGCTCCAGGGGCCCATCCCCTGGGACCCTCGACCCCAGCTCCAGGGGCCCAACCCCCGGGTGCCCCAACACCAGCTCCAGGAGCACAACCCCTGAGCGCCCGAACCATAGCTCAGGGACCGTACCCCTGGGGCCCCAACACCAGCTCCAGGGGCCCAACCCCTGGGGGCCCCAACACCAGCTCCAGGGGCCCAAACCCTGAGCGCCCGAACCATAGCTCCAGGGGCCTAACCTTTGGGGACCCCAACACCAGCTCCAGGGGCCCAGCCCCTGGGGGACCCAACACCAGCTCCAGGGGCCCAACCCCTGAGCGCCCAAACCATAGCTCCAGGGGCCCAACCCCTGAGCGCCCGAACAATAGCTCCAAGGGCCTAACCCCTGGGGCCCCAACACCAGCTCCAGGGGCCCAACCCCTGGGGGCCCCAACACAAGCTCCAGGGGCCAACCCCTGAGCGCCCGAACCATAGCTCCAGGGGCCTAACCCATAGGGGCCCAAACCCCAACTCCAGGGGCCCAACCCCTGGGGGCACCAACACCAGCTCCAGGGGCCAAACCCTTGAGCGCCCGAACCATAGCTCCAGGGGCCTAACCCCCGGGGGTCCCAACCCCAGATCCAGGGGCCCAACCCCTGGGGCCCTCGACCCCAGCTCCAGGGGCCCAACCCCTGAGCGCCCGAACCGTAGCTCCAGGGGCCCAACCCCTGAGCGCCCGAACCATAGATACAGGGGCCTAACCCCTGGGGGCCCCAACACCAGCTCCAGGGGCCCAAACCCTGAGCGCCCGAACCATAGCTCCAGGGGCCTGATCCCTGGGGCCCCAACACCAGATCCAGGGGCCCAACCGCTCTAGGCCCCAGCACCAGCTCCAGGGGCCCAAACCCTGAGCGCCCGAACAATACCTCCAGGGGCCTAACCCATGGGGGCCCCAACAAAAGCTCCACGGGCCCAAACCCTGAGCGCCCGAAACATAGCTCCAGGATCCTAATCCCTGGGGGCCCGAACACCAGCTCCAGGGGCCCAACCAAAGAGCGCCCGAACCATAGGTCCAGGGGCCCAACCCCTGGGGGCCTCAACACCAGCTCAAGGGGCCCAAACCCTGAGCGCCCGAACCATAGCTCCAGGGGCCTAACCCCTAGGGCCCCAACACCAGATCCAGGGGCCCAAACCCTGGAGGCCCCAAAACCAGCTCCAGGGGCCCAACCCCTGAGCGCCCGAACCATACCTCCAGGGGCCTAACCCCCGGGGGCCCCAACCCCAGCTCCAGGGGCCCAACCCCTGAGCGCCCGAACCATAGATACAGGGGCCCAACCCCTGGGGGCCCCAACACCAGCTTCAGGGGCCCAAACCCTGAGCGCCCGAGCCATAGCTCCAGGGGCCTAATCCCTGGGGCCCCAAAACCAGATCCAGGGGCCCAACCCCTGGAGGCCCCAGCACCAGCTCCAGTGGCCCAAACCCTGAGCGCCCGAACAATACCTCCAGGGGCCTAACCCATGGGGGCCCCAACAAAAGCTCCACGGGCCCAACCCCTGAGCACCCGAACCATAGCTCCAGGAGCCTAATCCCTGGGGGCCCGAACACCAGCTCCAGGGGCCCAACTAAAGAGCGCCCGAACCATAGCTCCAGGGGCCCAACCCCTGGGGGCCCCAACACCAGCTCAAGGGGCCCAACCCCTGAGCGCCCGAACCATACCTCCAGGGGCCAAACCCCTGGGGGCCCCAACACCAGCTCGAAGGGCCCAACCCCTGATTGCCAGAACAATACCTCCAGGGGCCTAACCCCTGGGGGCCCCAACAAAAGCTCCAGGGGCCCAACCCCTGAGCGCACAAACCATAGCTTCAGGGGCCTAACCCCTGGGGGCTCCAACCCCAGCTCCAGGGGCATAACCCCCGGGGGCCCCAACCCCAGCTCCACGGGATCAACCCCTGGGGCCCTCGACCCCAGCTCCAGGGGCCCAACCCCTGAGCGCCCGAACCATAGCTCCAGGGGCACAACCCCTGAGCGCCCGAACCATAGCTCCAGGGGCCTAACCCCCGGGGGCCCCATCCCCAGCTCCAGGGGCCCAACCCCTGGGGTCCCCAAAACCACCTCCAGGGGTCCAACCTCTGAGCGCCCAAACTATAGCTCCAGGGGCCTAAACCCTGGGGTTCCCAACACCAGTTCAAGGGGCCCAACCCCTGAGAGTTCGAACCAGACCAACAGGGGCCTAACCCCTGGGGGTCCCCACCCCACCTCCAAGGGCCCAAAACCTGAGCGCCAGAACCATAGCTCCAGGGGTCTAACCCCTGGGGCCCCAACCCCAGCTCCAGCGGCCCAACCCCTCAGGGCCCCAACACCGCCTCCAGGGGTCCAACCCCTGAGATCCCAAACCATAGCTCAAGGGTCTTAATCCCCGGGGGCCCCAACCCCAGCTCCAGGGGCCCAACCCCTGAGCGCTCGAACCATAGCTACAGGGGCCTAACCCCTGGGGTCCCCCACCCCTGATCCAAGGGCCTTAAACCTGAGCACTCGAACCATACCTCCAGGGGCCTAACCCCTGGGGGCCCCAACACCAGCTCCAGGGGCCCAACCCCTGGGGGCCCCAACACCAGCTCCAGGGGCCCAACCCCTGAGCGCCCGAACCATAGCTCCAAGGGCCTAATGACTGGGGCCCCAACACCAGCTCCAGGGGCACAACCCCTGGGGGCCCCAACACCAGCTCCAGGGGCCAAGCCCTGAGCGCCCGAACCATAGCGCCAGGGGCCGAACCCCTAGGGGCCACAACCCCAACTCCAGGGGCCCCACCCCTGGGGGCACCAACACCAGCTCCAGGGGCTAAACCCCTGAGCGCCCAAACCATAGCTCCAGGGGCCTAACCCCCGGGGGTCCCAACCCCAGATTCAGGGGCTCAACCCCTGGGGTCCTCGACCCCAGCTCCAGGGGCCCAACCCCTGAGCGCCCGAACCATAGCTCCAGGGGCCCAACCCCTGAGCGCCGAACCACAGCTCCAGGGACCTAACCCCTGGGCCCCAACACCAGCTCCAGGGGCCCCACCCCTGAGGGCCCCAATCCCAGCTCCAGGGGCTCAACGGATGGGGGCCCCAACACCAGTATCCAGGGACCAAACCCCTGAGCGCCCGAACCATAGCTCCAGGGGCCTAACCCCCGGGGGCCCCAACCCCAGCTCCAGGGGCCCAACCCCTGGGGGCCCCAACACCAGCTCCAGGGGCCCAACCCCTGAGCGTCCGAACCATAGCTCCAGGGGCCTAACCCCTGGCGGTCCCAACCACAGCTCGAAGGGCCGAATCCCTGCGGGCCCCAACACCAGCTCCAGGAGCCCAACCCCTGGGGGCCCCAACACCAGCTCCAGGGGCCGAACCGCAGAGCGCCCCAAACATAACTCCAGGGGCCCAATCCCTGGGGGCCTCAACACAAGCTCAAGGGTCCCAACCTCTGAGCGCCCGAACCATAGCTCCAGGGGCCTAACCCCTGGGGCCCCAACACCAGCTCCAGGGGCCCAACCCCTGGGGGCCCCAACACCAGCCCCAGGGGCCCAACCCCTGAGTGCTCGAACCATACCAACAGGGGCCTAACCCCTGGGGGTCCCCACCACAGCTCCAAGAGCCCAAAACCTGAGCGCCAGAACCATAGCTCCAGGGGTCTAACCCCTGGGGCCCCAACAACAGCTCCAGCGGCCCTACCCCTCAGGGCCCCAACACCAGCTCCAGGGGCCCAACCCCTGAGCGCCCGAACCGTAGCTCCAGGGGCCCAACCTCTGAGCGCCGAACCACAGGTCCAGTTGCCTAACCCCTGGGGCTCCAACACCAGCTCCAGGAGCCCAACCCCTGGGGGCCCCAATCCCAGCTCCAGGGGCCCAACCCCAGAGCGCCCGAACCATAGCTCCACGGGCCTAACCCCTGGGGCCCCAACACCAGCTCCAGGGGCCCAACCCCTGGAGGCCCCAACCCCAGCTCCAGGGGCCTAACCCCCCGGGGGCCCCAACCCCAGCTCCAGGGGCCCAACCTCTGGGGGCCCCAAAACCAGCTCCAGGGGTCCAACCTCTGAGCGTCCGAACCATACCTCCAGGGGCCTAACGTCTGGGGTCCCCAACAACAGCTCCAGGGGCCCAACCTCTGAGCGCTCGAACCATAGCTCCAGGGGCCTAACCCCTGGGGGTCCAAACCAGAGCTCCAAGGTCACAAAACCTGAGCGCCCGAACCATAGCTCCAGGGGTCTAACCCCTGGGGCCCCAACACCAGCTCCAGCGGCCCAACCCCTCAGGGCCCCAACACCAGCTCCAGGAGCCCAACCCCTGAGAGCCCGAACCATAACTCCACGGGACTAACCTCTGGGGGCCCCAACCCCAGCTCCAGGGACAATACCCCTGGGGGCCCCAACACCAGCTCCAGGGGCCCAACCCCTGAGCACCCGAACCATAGCTCCAGGGGCCTAACCCCCGGGGGCCCTAACCCCAGCTCCAGGGGCCCAACCCCTGGTGTCCCCAAAACCACCTCCAGGGGTCCAATCTCTGAGCGCCCAAACCATAGCTCCAGGGGTCTAACCCCTGGGGCCTCAACACCAGCTCCAGCGGCCCAACCCATCAGGGCCACAACACCACCTCCAGGGGCCCAACCCCTGAGCGCTCGAACCATAGCTCCAGGGGACCAACCCCTGAGCGCCCGAACCATAGCTCCAAGGGCCTAACCTCTGGGGGCCCCATCCCCAGCTCCAGGGGCCCAACCCCTGGGGGCCCCAATCCCAGCTCCAGGGGCCCAACCCCAGAGCGCCCGAACCATAGCTCCACGGGCCTAACCCCTGGGGCCCCAACACCAGCTCCAGGGGCCCAACCCCTGGAGGCCACAACCCCAGCTCCAGGGGCCTAACCCCCCGGGGGCCCCAACCCCAGCTCCAGGGGCCCAACACCTGGGGGCCCCAAAACCAGCTCCAGGGGTCCAACCTCTGAGCGTCCGAACCATACCTCCAGGGGCCTAACCCCTGGGGTCCCCAACAACAGCTCCAGGGGCCCAACCCCTGAGCGCTCGAACCATAGCTCCAGGGGCCTAACCCCTGGGGGTCCAAACCACAGCTCCAAGGTCACAAAACCTGAGCGCCCGAACCATAGCTCCAGGGGTCTAACCCCTGGGGCCCCAACACCAGCTCCAGCGGCCCAACCCCTCAGGGCCCCAACACCAGCTCCAGGAGCCCAGCCTCTGAGAGCCCGAACCATAACTCCACGGGACTAACCCCTGGGGGCCCCAACCCCAGCTCCAGGGGCAAAACCCCTGGGGGCCCCACACCAGCTCCAGGGGCCCAACCCCTGAGCACCCGAACCATTGCTCCAGGGGCCTAACCCCTGGGGGCCCCAACACCAGCTCCAGGGGCCCAACCCTTGAGTGCTCAAACCATAGCTACAGGGGCCTAACCCCTGGGGTCCCCCACCCCTGATCCAAGGGCCCAAAGCCTGAGCGCTCGAACAAAACCTCCAGGGGCCTAAACCCTGGGGGTCCCAACACCAGCTCCAGCGGCCCAACCCCTCAGGGCCCCAACACCAGCTCCAGGGGCCCAACCCCTGGGGGCCCCAACACCAGCTCCAGGGGCCCAACCCCTGAGCGCCTGAACCATAGCTCCAGGGGCCCAACCCCTGAGCGCCCGAACAATAGCTCCAGGGGCCTAACCCCTGGGGCCACAACACCGGCTCCAGGGGCCCAACCCCTGGGGGCCCCAACACCAGCTTCAAGTGCCGAACCCCTGCGGGCCCCAACACCAGCTCCAGGAGCCCAACCCCTGGGGGCAACAACACCAGCTCCAGGGGCCCAACCGCAGAGGGCCCCAAACATAGCTCCAGGGGCCCAATCCCTGGGGGCCTCAACACAAGCTCAAGGGTCCCGACCCCTGAGCTCCCGAACCATAGCTCCAGGGGCCTAACCCCTGGGGCTCCAACACCAGCTCCAGGGGCCCAACCCCTGGGGGCACCAACACCAGCTCCAGGGGCCTAACCCCTGAGCGCCCGAACCATAGCTCCAGGGGCCTAACCCCCCGGGGTCCCAACCCCAGCTCCAGGAGTCCAACCCCTGGGGTCCTCGACCCCAGCTCCAGGGGCACAACCCCTGAGCGCCGGAACCATAGCTCCAGGGGCCCAACCCCTGAGCGCCCGAACCATTGCTCCAGGGGCCTAAACCCTAGGGCCCCAACACCAGCCATAGGGGCCCAACCCCTGGAGGCCCCAACCCCAGCTCCAGGGGCCCAACCCCTGGGGGCCCCAACACCAGCTCCAGGGACCCAACCCCTGAGCGTCCGAACCATAGCTCCAGGGGCCTAACCCCTGGGGGCCCGAACCCCAGCCCCAGGAGCCCAACCCCTGGGGGCCCCAATACCAGCTCCAGGGGCCCAAACCCTGAGCGCCCGAACTATAGCTCCACGGACCTAACCCCTGGGGCCCCAACAACAGTTCCAGAGGCCCAACCCCTGGGGGCCCCAACACCAGGTCGAGGGGCCCAACCCCTGAGCGCCCGAACCATAGCTGCAGGGGTCTAACCCGCGGGGGCTCCAAACCCAGCTCCAGGGCCCAACCCCTGGGGGCCCCAACACCAGCTCCAACGGCCCAACCCCTGAGCGCCGGAACCATAGCTCCAGGGGCCTAACCCCTGGGGGCCCCAACCCCAGCCCCAGGAGCCCAACCCCTGGGGGCCCCAACACCAGCTCCAGGGGCCCAACCTCTGAGCGCACAAACCATAGCTCCAGGGGCCTAACCCCTGGGGCCCCAACACCAGGTCCAGGGGCCCAACCCCTGGGGGCCCCAACACCAGCTCCAGGGGCCCAACACCTCAGCGCCCGAACCATAGCTCCAGGGGTCTAACCCCCGGGGGCTCCAACCCCAGCTCCAGGGGCCCAACCCCTGGGGGCCCCTACACCAGCTCCATTGTCCCAACCCCTGAGCGTCCGAACCATAGCTCCAGGGGCCTAACCCCTGGGGGCCCCAACTACAGCTCCAGGAGCCTAACCCCTGAGAGCCCGAACCATATCTCCAGGGGCCTAACAAATGGGGGCCCGAACCCCAGCTCCAGGGGCCCAACCCCTGGGGTCCCCAAACCAGCTCCAGGGGCCCAACCCCTGGGGGTCCCAACACCAGCTCCAAGGGCCCAACCCCTGAGCACCCGAACCGTAGCTCCAGGGGCCTACCCCTGGGGGCCCCAACCCCAGCACCAGGGGCCCAACCCCTGGGGGCCCCAACACCAGCTCCAGGGGCCCAACCCCTGGGGACCCCAACACCAGCTCCAGGTTCTCAACCCCTTACCGCCCTAACCATAGCTCCAGGGGCCTAATCCCTGGGGGCCCAACACCAGCTCAAAGGGCCCAACCCCTGAGCGCCCGAACAATACCTCCAGGGGCCTAACCACTGGGGGCCCCAACACCAGCTACTCGGGCCCTACCCCTGAGTGCCCGAACAATACCTCCAGGGGCCTAACCACTGGGGGCCCCCACCCCAGCTCCAAGGGCCCAACAAATGAGCGCCCGAACCATAGCGCCAGGGGCCTATCCCCTGGGTCCCCAACACCAGCTCCAGGGACCCAACCCCTGGGAGCCCCAACACCAGCTCCAGGGGCCCAACCCCAGAGCTCCCGAACCATAGCTCCATGCAGGAAATGCTCTGTGCATTACCCTGCGTGACCAGAAGTTGTCACTGTTGCTCCATGCGGGGAAATACTCTGTGTATTACCCTGTGTGGCTACATGGTGTCACTGTTGCTCCATGCGGGGAAATGCTCTGTGCAATACCCTATGTGGTCACACGGTGTCACTCTTGCTCCATGCAGCAAATGCTCTGGGCATTACCCTGCATGGCAACACAGTGTTACTGTTGCTCCATCCCTGAAATGCTCTGGGCATTACTGTGATGGAGTGGGGACTGTCTGTGTGGGGGATGGGAGAGCAGGGAGTGACTTTAGGTCAGGGGCCCCAACACCAACTCCAGGGGCCCAACCCCTGAGCGCCCGAAACATAGCTCCAGGGGCCAAACCCCTGGGGGCCCCAACACCAGCTCAAACGGCCCAACGCCTGAGCGCCCGAACAATACCTCCAGGGGCCTAACCCCTGGTAGATCCAACACCAGCTCAAGGGGCCCAACCCCTGAGCGCCCGAACCATAGCACCAGGGCCTCACTCCTGAGCGCCCGAACCATAGCTCCAGGGGCCTAACCCCTCGGGCCCCAACACCAGCTCCAGGACCCTAACCCCTCGGGGCCCCAACAGCAGCTCCAGGAGCCTAACCCCTGAGAGCCCGAACCATATCTCCAGGGGCCTAACACCTGGGGGCCCGAACCCCAGCTCCAGGGGCCCAACCCCTGGGGTCCCCAAACCAGCTCCAGGGGCCCAACCCCTGGGGGTCCCAACACCAGCTCCAAGGGCCCAACCCCTGAGTGCCCGAACCGTAGCTCCAGGGGCCTACCCCTGGGGGCCCCAACCCCAGCACCAGGGGCCCAACCCCTGGGGGCCCCAACACCAGCTCCAGGGGACCAACCCCTGAGCGCCCGAACCATAGCTCTAGGGGTCTAACCCCCGGGGGCTCGAACCCCAGCTCCAGGGGTCCAACCCCTGAGCGGCTGAACCATAGCTGCAGGGGCCTAACCCCTGGGGGCCCCCACCCCACCTCCAATGGCCCAACCCCTGAGCGCCGGAACCATAGCTCCTGGGGCCTAACCTCTGGGGGCCCAACCCCAGCCCCAGGAGCCCAACCCCTGGGGGCCCAACACCATCTCCAGGGGCTCAAACCCTGAGCGCCCGAACCATCGCTCTAGGGACCCAAACCCTGAGCGCCTGAACCATAGCTCCAGGGGCCTAATCCCTGGGGCCCCAACACCAGCTCCAGGGGCCCAACCCCTGGGGGCTGCAACACCAGCTCCAGGGGCCCAACCCCTGAGCGCCCGAACCATAGCTCCAGGGGCCTTACCCCTGGGGCCCCCACCCCAGCTCCAAGGGCCCAACCCCTGAGCGCCCGAACCATAGCTCCATGCAGAAAATGCTCTGTGCATTACCCTGCGTGACCACAAGGTGCCACTGTTGCTCCATGCGGGAAAATTCTCTGTGTATTACCCTGTGTGGCTATATGGTGTCACTGTTGCTACATGCGGGGAAATGCTCTGTGCATTACCCTATGTGGCCACACGGTGTCACTCTTGCTAAACGCAGCAAATGCTCTGGGCATTACCCTGCATAGCCACACAGTGTTACTGTTGCTCCATGCGTGAAATCCTCTGGGCTTTACTGTGATGGAGTGGGGACTGTCTGTGTGGGGGATGGGAGAGCAGGGGGTGACTTTAGGTCAGGGGCCCCAACACCAGCTCCAGGGGCCCAACCCCTGAGCGCCCAAAACATAGCTCCAGGGGCCTAACTCCTGGGGGAACCAACACCAGCTCCAAGGGCCCAACGCCAGAGCGACCGAATACTACCTCCAGCGGCCTAACCCCTGGAGGACCCAACACCAGCTCCAGGGGCCCAACCCCTGAGCTCCCGAACCATAGCCCCAGGGGCCCATCCCCTGAGCGCCCGAACGATAGCTACAGGGGCCTAACCCCCGGGGGCCCCAACCCCAGCTCCAGGGGCCCAACCCCTGGGGTCCCCAAAACCACCTCCAGGGGTCCCACCTCTGAGCGCCCAAACCATAGCTCCAGGGGCCTAAACCCTCGGGTTCCCAACACCAGCTCAAGGGGCCCAACCCCTGAGCCTTCGAACCACACCAACAGGGGCTTATCCCCTGGGGGTCCCCACCCCACCTCCAAGGGCCCAAAACCTGAGCGCCAGAACCATAGCTCCAGGGGTCTAACCCCTGGGGCCCCAACACCAGCTCCAGCGGCCCATCCCATCAGGGCCCCAACACCACCTCCAGGGGCCCAACCCCTGAGCTCCCGAACCATAGCTCAAGGGTCTTAACCCCCGGGGGCCCCAACCCCAGCTCCAGGGGCCCAACCCCTGAGCGCTCGAACCATAGCTACAGGAGCCTAACCCCTGGGGTCCCCCACCCCTGATCCAAGGGCCTAAAACCTGAGCACTCGAACCATACCTCCAGGGGCCTAACCCCTGGGGGCCCCAACACCAGCTCCAGGGGCCCAACCCCTGGGGGCCCCAACACCAGCTCCAGCGGCCCAACCCCTGAGCGCCCGAACCATAGCTCCAGGGGCCCAACCCCTGAGCGCTCGAACCATACCAACAGGGGCCTAACCCCTGGGGGTCCCCACCCCAGCTACAAGAGCCCAAAACCTGAGCGCCAGAACCATAGCTCCAGGGGTCTAATCCCTGGGAACCCAACACCAGCTCCAGCGGCCCTACCCCTCAGGGCCCCAACACCAGCTCCAGGGGCCCAACGCCTGAGCGCCCGAACCATAGCTCCAGGGGACCAACCCCTGAGCGCCCGAACCATAGCTCCAAGGACCTAACCCCTGGGGGCCCCAACCCCAGCTCCATGGGCCCAACCCCTGGGGACCCCAACACCAGCTCCAGGGGCCCAACCCCTGAGCTCCCGAACCATAGCTCAAGGGTCTTAACCCCCGGGGGCCCCAACCCCATCTCCAGGGGCCCAACCCCTGAGCGCTCGAACCATAGCTACAGGGGCCTAACCCCTGGGGTCCCCCACCCCTGATCCAAGGGCCTAAAACCTGAGAGCTCGAACCATACCTCCAGGGGCCTAACCCCTGGGGGCCCCAACCCCAGATCCAGCGGCCCAACCCCTCAGGGTCCCAACACCAGCTCCAGGGGCCCAACCCCTGAGCGCCCGAACCATAGCTCCAGGGGACCAACCCCTGAGCGCCCGAACCATAGCTCCAAGGGCCTAACCCCTGGGGCCCCAACACCAGCTCCAGGGGCCCAACCCCTGAGCGCCCGAACCATAGCTCCAGGGGCCCAACCCCTGAGCGCCCGAACAATAGCTCCAAGGGCCTAACCCCTGGGGTCCCAACACCAGCTCCAGGAGCCCAACCCCTGGGGGCCCCAACACCAGCTCCAGGGGCCAACCCCTGAGCGCCCGAACCATAGCTCCAGGGGCCTAACCCATAGGGGCCCAAACCCCAACTCCAGGGGCTCAATCCCTGGGGGCACCAACACCAGCTCCAGGGGCCAAACCCCTGAGCGCCCGAACCATAGCTCCAGGGGTCTAAGCCCCGGGGGTCCCAACCCCAGATCCAGGGGTCCAACCCCTGGGGCCCTCGACCCCAGCTCCAGGGGCCCAACCCCTGAGAGCCCGAACCGTAGCTCCAGGGGCCCAACCCTTGAGCGTCGAACCACAGGTCCAGGGGCCTAACCCCTGGGGCTTCAACACCAGCTCCAGGGGCCCAACCCCTGGGGGCCCCAATCCCAGCTCCAGGGGCCCAACCCCAGAGCGCCCGAACCATAGCTCCACGGGCCTAACCCCTGGGGCCCCAACACCAGCTCCAGGGGCCCAACCCCTGGAGGCCCCAACCCCAGCTCCAGGGGCCTAACCCCCCGGGGGCCCCAACCCCAGCTCCAGGGGCCTAACCCCCTGGGGGCCCCAAAACCAACTCCAGGGGTCCAACCTCTGAGCGTCCGAACCATACCTCCAGGGGCCTAACCCCTGGGGTCCCCAACAACAGCTCCAGGGGCCCAACCCCTGAGCGCTCGAACCATACCTCCAGGGGCCTAACCCCTGGGGGTCCAAACCACAGCTCCAAGGTCACAAAACCTGAGCGCCCGAACCATAGCTCCAGGGGTCTAACCCCTGGGGCCCCAACACCAGCTCCAGCGGCCCAACCCCTCAGGGCCCCAACACCAGCTCCAGGAGCCCAACCCCTGAGAGCCCGAACCATAACTCCACGGGACTAACCCCTGGGGGCCCCAACCCCAGCTCCAGGGGCAAAACCCCTGGGGGCCCCAACACCAGCTCTAGGGGCCCAACCCCTGAGCACCCGAACCATAGATCCAGGGGCCTAACCCCTGGGGGCCCCAACACCAGCTCCAGGGGCCCAACCCTTGAGCGCTCAAACCATAGCTACAGGGGCCTAACCCCTGGGGTCCCCCACCCCTGATCCAAGGGCCCAAAGCCTGAGCGCTCGAACAAAACCTCCAGGGGCCTAACCCCTGGGGGTCCCAACACCAGCTCCAGCGGCCCAACCCCTCAGGGCCCCAACACCAGCTCCAGGGGCCCAACCCCTGGGGGCCCCAACACCAGCTCCAGGGGCCCAACCCCTGAGCGCCCGAACCATAGCTCCAGGGGCCCAACCCCTGAGCGCCCGAACAATAGTTCCAGGGGCCTAACCCCTGGGGCCCCAACACCGGCTCCAGGGGCCCAACCCCTGGGGGCCCCAACACCAGCTTCAAGTGCCGAACCCCTGCGGGCCCCAACACCAGCTCCAGGAGCCCAACCCCTGGGGGCAACAACACCAGCTCCAGAGGCCCAACCGCAGAGGGCAACAAACATAGCTCCAGGGGCCCAATCCCTGGGGGCCTCAACACAAGCTCAAGGGTCCCGACCCCTGAGCTCCCGAACCATAGCTCCAGGGGCCTAACCCCTGGGGCTCCAACACCAGCTCCAGGGGCCCAACCCTTGGGGGCCCCAACACCAGCTCCAGGGGCCCAACCCCTGAGCGCCCGAACCATAGCTCCAGGAGCCTAACCCCCCGGGGTCCCAAACCCAGCTCCAGGATCCCAACCCCTGGGGCCCTCGACCCCAGCTCCAGGGGCCCAACCCCTGAGCGCCGGAACCATAGCTCCTGGGGCCCAACCCCTGAGCGCCCGAACCATAGCTCCAGGGGCCTAAACCCTAGGGCCCCAACACCAGCCACAGGGGACCAACCCCTGGAGGCCCCAACCCCAGCTCCAGGGGCCCAACCCCTGGGGGCCCCAACACCAGCTCCAGGGACCCAACCCCTGAGCGTCTGAACCATAGCTCCAGGGGCCTAACCCCCGGGGGCCCCAACCCCAGCTCCAGGGGCCCAACCCTTGGGGTCCCCAAAACCACCTCCAGGGGTCCAACCTCTGAGCGCTCAAACCATAGCTCCAGGGGCCTAAACCCTGGGGTTCCCAACACCAGCTCAAGGGGCCCAACCCCTGAGCGTTCGAACCATACCAACAGGGGCTCAACCTCTGGGGGTCCCCACCCCACCTCCAAGGGCCCAAAACCTGAGCGCCAGAACCATAGCTCCAGGGGTCTAACCCCTGGGGCCCCAACACCAGCTCCAGCGGCCCAACCCATCAGGGCCCCAACACCACCTCCAGGGGCCCAACCCCTGAGCGCCCGAACCATAGCTCCAGGGGACCAACCCCTGAGCGCCCGAACCATAGCTCCAAGGGCCTAACCTCTGGGGGCCCCATCCCCAGCTCCAGGGGCCCAACCCCTGGGGGCCCCAACACCAGCTCCAGGGGCCCAACCCCTGAGCTCCCGAACCATAGCTCAAGGGTCTTAACCCCCGGGGGCCCCTACCCCAGCTCCAGGGGCCCAACCCCTGAGCGCTCGAACCATAGCTACAGGTGCCTAACCCCTGGGGTCCCCCACCCCTGATCCAAGGGCTTAAAACCTGAGCACTCGAACCATACCTCCAGGGGCCTAACCCCTGGGGGCCCCAACACCAGCTCCAGGGGCCCAACCCCTGGGGGCCCCAACACCAGCTCCAGGGGCCAACCCCTGAGCGCCCGAACCATAGCTCTAAGGGCCTAACCCCTAGGGGCCCCAACCCCAACTCCAGGGGCCCAACCCTTGGGGGCACCAACACCAGCTCCAGGGGCCAAACCCCTGAGCACCCGAACCATAGCTCCAGGGGCCTAACCCCCGGGGGTCCCAACCTCAGATTCAGGGGCCCAACCCCTGGGGCCCTGGACCCCAGCTTCAGGGGCCCAACCCCTGAGCGCCCGAACCGTAACTCCAGGGGCCCAACCCCTGAGCGCCGAACCACAGTTCCAGGGGCCTAACCCCTGGGGCCCCAACACCAGCTCCAGGGGCCCAACCCCTGGGGGCCCCAATCCCAGCTCCAGGGGCCCAACAGATGGGGGCCCCAACACCAGTATCCAGGGACCCAACCCGTGAGCGCCCAAACCATAGCTCCAGGGGCCTAACCCCCGGGGGCCCCAAACCCCAGCTCCAGGGGCCCAACCCCTGGGGGCCCCAACACCAGCTCCAGGGGACAAACCCCTAAGCGCCCGTACCATAGCTCCAGGGGCCTAACCCCTGGGGGCCCCAACCCCAGCTCCAAGGGCCGAACCCCTGCGGGCCCCAACACCAGCTCCAGGAGCCCAACCCCTGGGGGCCCCAACACCAGCTCCAGGGGCCGAACCGCAGAGGGCCCCAAACATAGCTCCAGGGGCCCAATCCCTGGGGGCCTCAACACAAGCTCAAGGGTCCCAACCTCTGAGCGCCCGAACCATAGCTCCAGGGGCCTAACCCCTGGGGCCCCAACACGAGCTCCAGGGGCCCAATCCCTGGGGGCCCCAACACCAGCTCCAGGGGCCCAACCCCTGAGCGCTCGAACCATACCAACAGGGGCCTAACCCCTGGGGGTCCCCACCCCAGCTCCAAGGGCCCAAAACCTGAGCGCCATAACCATAGCTCCAGGGGTCTAACCCCTGGGGCTCCAACACCAGCTCCAGCGGCCCAACCCCTCAGGGCCCCAACACCAGCTCCAGGGGCCCAACCCCTGAGCGCCCGAACCATAGCTCCAGGGGACCAACCCCTGAGCGCCCGAACCATAGCTCCAAGGACCTAACCCCTGGGGGCCCCAACCCCAGCTCCAGGGGCCCAACCCCTGGGGGCCCCAACACCAGATCCAGGGACCTAACCCCTGAGCTCCCGAACCATAGCTCAAGGGTCTTAACCCCCGGGGGCCCCAACCCCATCTCCAGGGGCCCAACCCCTGAGCGCTCGAACCATAGCTCCAAGGACCTAACCCCTGGGGGCCCCAACACCAGCTCCAGGGGCCCAACCCCTGGGGGCCCCAACACCAGCTCCAGGGGACTAACCCCTGAGCGCCCGAACCATACCTCTAGGGTCCTAACCCCTAGGGGCCCCAACCCCAACTCCAGGGGCTCAACCCCTGGGGGCACCAAAACCACCTCCAGGGGTCCCACCTCTGAGCGCCCAAACCATAGCTCCAGGGGCCTAAACCCTCGGGTTCCCAACACCAGCTCAAGGGGCCCAACCCCTGAGCGTTCGAACCACACCAACAGGGGCTTATCCCCTGGGGGTCCCCACCCCACCTCCAAGGGCCCAAAACCTGAGCGCCAGAACCATAGCTCCAGGGGTCTAACCCCTGGGGCCCCAACACCAGCTCCAGCGGCCCATCCCATCAGGGCCCCAACACCACCTCCAGGGGCCCAACCCCTGAGCTCCCGAACCATAGCTCAAGGGTCTTAACCCCCGGGGGCCCCAACCCCAGCTCCAGGGGCCCAACCCCTGAGCGCTCGAACCATAGCTACAGGTGCCTAACCCCTGGGGTCCCCCACCCCTGATCCAAGGGCCTAAAACCTGAGCACTCGAACCATACCTCCAGGGGCCTAACCCCTGGGGGCCCCAACACCAGCTCCAGGGGCCCAACCCCTGGGGGCCCCAACACCAGCTCCAGCGGCCCAACCCCTGAGCGCCCGAACCATAGCTCCAGGGGCCCAACCCCTGAGCGCTCGAACCATACCAACAGGGGCCTAACCCCTGGGGGTCCCCACCCCAGCTACAAGAGCCCAAAACCTGAGCGCCAGAACCATAGCTCCAGGGGTCTAATCCCTGGGAACCCAACACCAGCTCCAGCGGCCCTACCCCTCAGGGCCCCAACACCAGCTCCAGGGGCCCAACGCCTGAGCGCCCGAACCATAGCTCCAGGGGACCAACCCCTGAGCGCCCGAACCATAGCTCCAAGGGCCTAACCCCTGGGGGCCCCAACCCCAGCTCCATGGGCCCAACCCCTGGGGACCCCAACACCAGCTCCAGGGGCCCAACCCCTGAGCTCCCGAACCATAGCTCAAGGGTCTTAACCCCCGGGGGCCCCAACCCCATCTCCAGGGGCCCAACCCCTGAGCGCTCGAACCATAGCTACAGGGGCCTAGCCCCTGGGGTCCCCCACCCCTGATCCAAGGGCCTAAAACCTGAGAGCTCGAACCATACCTCCAGGGGCCTAACCCCTGGGGGCCCCAACCCCAGATCCAGCGGCCCAACCCCTCAGGGTCCCAACACCAGCTCCAGGGGCCCAACCCCTGAGCGCCCGAACCATAGCTCCAGGGGACCAACCCCTGAGCGCCCGAACCATAGCTCCAAGGGCCTAACCCCTGGGGCCCCAACACCAGCTCCAGGGGCCCAACCCCTGAGCGCCCGAACCATAGCTCCAGGGGCCCAACCCCTGAGCGACCGAACAATAGCTCCAAGGGCCTAACCCCTGGGGTCCCAACACCAGCTCCAGGAGCCCAACCCCTGGGGGCCCCAACACCAGCTCCAGGGGCCAACCCCTGAGCGCCCGAACCATAGCTCCAGGGGCCTAACCCATAGGGGCCCAAACCCCAACTCCAGGGGCTCAATCCCTGGGGGCACCAACACCAGCTCCAGGGGCCAAACCCCTGAGCGCCCGAACCATAGCTCCAGGGGTCTAAGCCCCGGGGGTCCCAACCCCAGATCCAGGGGTCCAACCCCTGGGGCCCTCGACCCCAGCTCCAGGGGCCCAACCCCTGAGAGCCCGAACCGTAGCTCCAGGGGCCCAACCCTTGAGCGTCGAACCACAGGTCCAGGGGCCTAACCCCTGGGGCTCCAACACCAGCTCCAGGGGCCCAACCCCTGGGGGCCCCAATCCCAGCTCCAGGGGCCCAACCCCAGAGCGCCCGAACCATAGCTCCACGGGCCTAACCCCTGGGGCCCCAACACCAGCTCCAGGGGCCCAACCCCTGGAGGCCCCAACCCCAGCTCCAGGGGCCTAACCCCCCGGGGGCCCCAACCCCAGCTCCAGGGGCCTAACCCCCCGGGGGCCCCAAAACCAGCTCCAGGGGTCCAACCTCTGAGCGTCCGAACCATAGCTCCAGGGGCCTAACCCCTGGGGTCCCCAACAACAGCTCCAGGGGCCCAACCCCTGAGCGCTCGAACCATAGCTCCAGGGGCCTAACCCCTGGGGGTCCAAACCACAGCTCCAAGGTCACAAAACCTGAGCGCCCGAACCATAGCTCCAGGGGTCTAACCCCTGGGGCCCCAACACCAGCTCCAGCGGCCCAACCCCTCAGGGCCCCAACACCAGCTCCAGGAGCCCAACCCCTGAGAGCCCGAACCATAACTCCACGGGACTAACCCCTGGGGGCCCCAACCCCAACTCCAGGGGCAAAACCCCTGGGGGCCCCAACACCAGCTCTAGGGGCCCAACCCCTGAGCACCCGAACCATAGCTCCAGGGGCCTAACCCCTGGGGGCCCCAACACCAGCTCCAGGGGCCCAACCCTTGAGCGCTCAAACCATAGCTCCAGGGGCCTAACCCCTGGGGTCCCCCACCCCTGATCCAAGGGCCCAAAGCCTGAGCGCTCGAACAAAACCTCCAGGGGCCTAACCCCTGGGGGTCCCAACACCAGCTCCAGCGGCCCAACCCCTCAGGGCCCCAACACCAGCTCCAGGGGCCCAACCCCTGGGGGCCCCAACACCAGCTCCAGGGGCCCAACCCCTGAGCGCCCGAACAATAGTTCCAGGGGCCTAACCCCTGGGGCCCCAACACCGGCTCCAGGGGCCCAACCCCTGGGGGCCCCAACACCAGCTTCAAGTGCCGAACCCCTGCGGGCCCCAACACCAGCTCCAGGAGCCCAACCCCTGGGGGCAACAACACCAGCTCCAGGGGCCCAACCGCAGAGGGCAGCAAACATAGCTCCAGGGGCCCAATCCCTGGGGGCCTCAACACAAGCTCAAGGGTCCCGACCCCTGAGCTCCCGAACCATTGCTCCAGGGGCCTAACCCCTGGGGCTCCAACACCAGCTCCAGGGGCCCAATCCTTGGGGGCCCCAACACCAGCTCCAGGGGCCCAACCCCTGAGCGCCCGAACCATAGCTCCAGGAGCCTAACCCCCCGGGGTCCCAAACCCAGCTCCAGGATCCCAACCCCTGGGGCCCTCGACCCCAGCTCCAGGGGCCCAACCCCTGAGCGCCGGAACCATAGCTCCAGGGGCCCAACCCCTGAGCGCCCGAACCATAGCTCCAGGGTCCTAAACCCTAGGGCCCCAACACCAGCCACAGGGGACCAACCCCTGGAGGCCCCAACCCCAGCTCCAGGGGCCCAACCCCTGGGGGCCCCAACACCAGCTCCAGGGACCCAACCCCTGAGCGTCTGAACCATAGCTCCAGGGGCCTAACCCCCGGGGGCCCCAACCCCAGCTCCAGGGGCCCAACCCCTGGGGTCCCCAAAACCACCTCCAGGGGTCCAACCTCTGAGCGCTCAAACCATAGCTCCAGGGGCCTAAACCCTGGGGTTCCCAACACCAGCTCAAGGGGCCCAACCCCTGAGCGTTCGAACCATACCAACAGGGGCTCAACCTCTGGGGGTCCCCACCCCACCTCCAAGGGCCCAAAACCTGAGCGCCAGAACCATAGCTCCAGGGGTCTAACCCCTGGGGCCCCAACACCAGCTCCAGCGGCCCAACCCATCAGGGCCCCAACACCACCTCCAGGGGCCCAACCCCTGAGCGCCCGAACCATAGCTCCAGGGGACCAACCCCTGAGCGCCCGAACCATAGCTCCAAGGGCCTAACCTCTGGGGGCCCCATCCCCAGCTCCAGGGGCCCAACCCCTGGGGGCCCCAACACCAGCTCCAGGGGCCAAACCCCTGAGCACCCGAACCATAGCTCCAGGGGCCTAACCCCCGGGGGTCCCAACCTCAGATTCAGGGGCCCAACCCCTGGGGCCCTGGACCCCAGCTTCAGGGGCCCAACCCCTGAGCGCCCGAACCGTAACTCCAGGGGCCCAACCCCTGAGCGCCGAACCACAGTTCCAGGGGCCTAACCCCTGGGGCCCCAACACCAGCTCCAGGGGCCCAACCCCTGGGGGCCCCAATCCCAGCTCCAGGGGCCCAACAGATGGGGGCCCCAACACCAGTATCCAGGGACCCAACCCGTGAGCGCCCAAACCATAGCTCCAGGGGCCTAACCCCCGGGGGCCCCAAACCCCAGCTCCAGGGGCCCAACCCCTGGGGGCCCCAACACCAGCTCCAGGGGACAAACCCCTAAGCGCCCGTACCATAGCTCCAGGGGCCTAACCCCTGGGGGCCCCAACCACAGCTCCAAGGGCCGAACCCCTGCGGGCCCCAACACCAGCTCCAGGAGCCCAACCCCTGGGGGCCCCAACACCAGCTCCAGGGGCCGAACCGCAGAGGGCCCCAAACATAGCTCCAGGGGCCCAATCCCTGGGGGCCTCAACACAAGCTCAAGGGTCCCAACCTCTGAGCGCCCGAACCATAGCTCCAGGGGCCTAACCCCTGGGGCCCCAACACGAGCTCCAGGGGCCCAATCCCTGGGGGCCCCAACACCAGCTCCAGGGGCCCAACCCCTGAGCGCTCGAACCATACCAACAGGGGCCTAACCCCTGGGGGTCCCCACCTCAGCTCCAAGGGCCCAAAACCTGAGCGCCATAACCATAGCTCCAGGGGTCTAACCCCTGGGGCCCCAACACCAGCTCCAGCGGCCCAACCCCTCAGGGCCCCAACACCAGCTCCAGGGGCCCAACCCCTGAGCGCCCGAACCATAGCTCCAGGGGACCAACCCCTGAGCGCCCGAACCATAGCTCCAAGGACCTAACCCCTGGGGGCCCCAACCCCAGCTCCAGGGGCCCAACCCCTGGGGGCCCCAACACCAGATCCAGGGACCTAACCCCTGAGCTCCCGAACCATAGCTCAAGGGTCTTAACCCCCGGGGGCCCCAACCCCATCTCCAGGGGCCCAACCCCTGGGGGCCCCAACACCAGCTCCAGGGGACTAACCCCTGAGCGCCCGAACCATACCTCTAGGGGCCTAACCCCTAGGGGCCCCAACCCCAACTCCAGGGGCTCAACCCCTGGGGGCACCAACACCAGCTAAAGGGGCCAAACCCCTGAGCGCCCGAACCATAGCTCCAGGGGCCTAACCCCCGGGGGTCCCAACCCCAGATCCAGGGGCCCAACCCCTGGGGCCCTCGACCCGAGCTCCAGCGGCCCAACCCCTAAGCGCCCGAACCATAGCTGCAGAGGCCTAACCCCTGGGGGCCCGAACCCCAGCCCCAGGAGCCCAACCCCTGGGGGCCCCAATACCAGCTCCAGGGGCCGAAACCCTGAGCGCCCGAACTATAGCTCCACGGGCCTAACCCCTGGGGCCCCAACAACAGCTCCAAGGGCCCAACCCCTGGGGGCCCCAACACCAGCTCGAGGGGCCCAACCCCTGAGCGCCCGAACCATAGCTCCAGGGGTCTAACCCCCGGGGGCTCCAAACCCAGCTCCAGGGCCCAACCCCTGGGGGCCCCAACACCAGCTCCATTGTCCCAACCCCTGAGCGCCCGAACCATAGCTCCAGGGGCCTAACCCCCGGGGACCCAAACCACAGCTCCTGGGGCCTAACCCCTGCGGGCCCCAACACAAGCTCCAGGAGCCCAACCCCTGAGCGCCCGAACCATAACTCCAGGGGCCTAATCCCTGGCGGCGTCAACACCAGCTCCAAATGCCCAACCCCTGAGCGCCCGAACGATCCCTCCAGGGGCCTAACCCCTGGGGACAACACCACCAGCTCCAGGGGCCCAACCCCTGAGCGCTCGAACAATACCTCCAGGGGCCTAACCCCTGTGGGCCCCAACACCAGCTCCAGGGGTCCAACCCCTGAGCGCCCGAACCATAGCTGTAGGGGTCTAACCCCTGGGGGCCCCCACCCCAGCTCCAACGGCCCAACCCCTGAGCGCCAGAACCATAGCTCCAGGGGCCTAACCCGTGGGGGACCCAACCCCAGCCCCAGGAGCCCAACCCCTGGGGGCCCCAACACCAGCTCCAGGGGCCCAACCCCTGAGCGTACAAACCATAGCTGCAGGGGCCTAACCCCTGGGGCCCCAACACCAGCTCCAGGGGCCCAACCCCTGGGGGCCCCAACACCAGCTCCAGGGGCCCAACCTCTCAGCGCCCGAACCATAGCTCCAGGGGTCTAACCCCCGGGGGCTCCAACCCCAGCTCCAGGGGCCCAACCCCTGGGGGCCCCTACACCAGCTCCATTGTCCCAACCCCTGAGCGTCCGAACCATAGCTCCAGGGGCCTAACCCCCGGGGGCCCCAACCACAGCTCCAGGGCCCAAGCCCTGCGGGCCCCAACAAAAGCTACAGAAGCCCAACCCCTCGGGTCCCCAACACCAGCTCCAGGGGCCCAACCCCTCGGGTCCCCAACACCAGCTCCAGGGGCCCAACCCCTGGGGGTCCCAACACCAGCTCGAATGGCCCAACCCCTGAGCGCCCGAACCATAGCTCCAGGGGCCTACCCCTGGGGGCCCCAACCCCAGCACCAGGGGCCCAACCCCTGGGGGCCCCAACACCAGCTCCAGGGATCCAACCCCTGAGCGTCCGAACCATAACTCCAGGGGCCTAACCCCCGGTGCCCCAACCCCATCTCCAGGGGCCCAACCCCTGGGGGCCCCAACACCAGCTCCAGGGTTCCAACCCCTGAGCGCCCGAACGATAGCTCCAGGGGCCTAACCCCTGGGGGCTCCAACACCAGCTCCAGGGGCCCAACCCCTGAGCGCTCGAACAATACCTCCAGGGGCCTAACCCCTGGGGGCCCAAACACCAGCTCCAGGGATCCAACCCCTGAGCGCCTGAACCATAGCTGCAGGGGCCTAACCCCTGGGGGCCCCCACCCCACCTCCAATGGCCCAACCCCTGAGCGCCGGAACCATAGCTCCTGGGGCCTAACCCCTGGGGGCCCAACCCCAGCCCCAGGAGCCCAACCCCTGGGGGCCCCAACACCATCTCCAGGGGCTCAAACCCTGAGCGCCCGAACCATCGCTCTAGGGGCCCAACCCCTGAGCGCCTGAACCATAGATCCAGGGGCCTAATCCCTGGGGCCCCAACACCAGCTCCAGGGGCCCAACCCCTGGGGGCTGCAACACCAGCTCCAGGGGCCGAACCCCTGAGCGCCCGAACCATAGCTCCAGGGGCCTAACCCCTGGGGCCCCCACCCCAACTCCAAGGGCCCAACCCCTGAGCGCCCGAACCATAGCTCCATGCAGAAAATGCTCTGTGCATTACCCTGCGTGACCACAAGGTGTCACTGTTGCTCCATGCAGGAAAATTTTCTGTGTATTACCCTGTGTGGCTATATGGTGTCACTGTTGCTACATGCGGGTAAATGCTCTGTGCATTACCCTATGTGGCCATACGGTGTCACTCTTGCTAAACGCAGCAAATACTCTGGGCATTACCCTGCATGACCACACAGTGTTACTGTTGCTCCATGCGTGAAATGCTCTGGGCATTATTGTGATGGAGTGGGGACTGTCTGTGTGGGGGATGGGAGAGCAGGGGGTGACTTTAGGTCAGGGGCCCCAACACCAGCTCCAGGGGCCCAACCCCTGAGCTCCCAAAACATAGCTCCAGGGGCCTAACTCCTGGGGGCCCCAACACCAGCTCCAAGGGCCCAACGCCAGAGCGACCGAATACTACCTCCAGCGGCCTAACCCCTGGGGGACCCAACACCAGCTCCAGGGGCCCAATCCCTGAGCTCCCGAACCATAGCCCCAGGGGCCCATCCCCTGAGCGCCCGAACCATAGCTACAGGGGCCTAAACCCTGGGGCCCCAACACCAGCTCCAGGGGCCCAGCCCCTGGTGACCCAACACCAGCTCCAGGGGCCCAACCCCTGAGCGCCTGAACCATAGCTCCAGGGGCCTAATCCCTGGGGGCCCCAACCACAGCTCCAGGGGCCCAAACCCTGGGGGCCCCACCACCAGCTCCAGGGGCCCAACCCCTGAGCGCCCGAACCATAGCTCCAGGGGCCCAACCCCTGAGCGCCCGAACCATAGCTCCAGAGGCCTAACCCCTGGGGCCCTAACACCAGCTCCAGCGGCCCAACCGCTGGGGGCCCCAACACCAGCTCCAGGGGCCCAACCCCTGAGCGCCCGAACCATAGCTCCAGGGGCCCAACCCCTGAGCGCCCGAACAATAGCTCCAAGGGCCTAACCCCTGGGGTCCCAACACCAGCTCCAGGAGCCCAACCCCTGGGGGCCCCAACACCAGCTCCAGGGGCCAACCCCTGAGCGCCCGAACCATAGCTCCAGGGGCCTAACCCATAGGGGCCCAAACCCCAACTCCAGGGGCTCAATCCCTGGGGGCACCAACACCAGCTCCAGGGGCCAAACCCCTGAGCGCCCGAACCATAGCTCCAGGGGTCTAAGCCCCGGGGGTCCCAACCCCAGATCCAGGGGTCCAACCCCTGGGGCCCTCGACCCCAGCTCCAGGGGCCCAACCCCTGAGAGCCCGAACCGTAGCTCCAGGGGCCCAACCCTTGAGCGTCGAACCACAGGTCCAGGGGCCTAACCCCTGGGGCTTCAATACCAGCTCCAGGGGCCCAACCCCTGGGGGCCCCAATCCCAGCTCCAGGGGCCCAACCCCAGAGCGCCCGAACCATAGCTCCACGGGCCTAACCCCTGGGGCCCCAACACCAGCTCCAGGGGCCCAACCCCTGGAGGCCCCAACCCCAGCTCCAGGGGCCTAACCCCCCGGGGGCCCCAACCCCAGCTCCAGGGGCCTAACCCCCCGGGGGCCCCAAAACCAGCTCCAGGGGTCCAACCTCTGAGCGTCCGAACCATACCTCCAGGGGCCTAACCCCTGGGGTCCCCAACAACAGCTCCAGGGGCCCAACCCCTGAGCGCTCGAACCATAGCTCCAGGGGCCTAACCCCTGGGGGTCCAAACCACAGCTCCAAGGTCACAAAACCTGAGCGCCCGAACCATAGCTCCAGGGGTCTAACCCCTGGGGCCCCAACACCAGCTCCAGCGGCCCAACCCCTCAGGGCCCCAACACCAGCTCCAGGAGCCCAACCCCTGAGAGCCCGAACCATAACTCCACGGGACTAACCCCTGGGGGCCCCAACCCCAACTCCAGGGGCAAAACCCCTGGGGGCCCCAACACCAGCTCTAGGGGCCCAACCCCTGAGCACCCGAACCATAGCTCCAGGGGCCTAACCCCTGGGGGCCCCAACACCAGCTCCAGGGGCCCAACCCTTGAGCGCTCAAACCATAGCTACAGGGGCCTAACCCCTGGGGTCCCCCACCCCTGATCCAAGGGCCCAAAGCCTGAGCGCTCGAACAAAACCTCCAGGGGCCTAACCCCTGGGGGTCCCAACACCAGCTCCAGCGGCCCAACCCCTCAGGGCCCCAACACCAGCTCCAGGGGCCCAACCCCTGGGGGCCCCAACACCAGCTCCAGGGGCCCAACCCCTGAGCGCCTGAACCATAGCTCCAGGGGCCCAACCCCTGAGCGCCCGAACAATAGTTCCAGGGGCCTAACCCCTGGGGCCCCAACACCGGCTCCAGGGGCCCAACCCCTGGGGGCCCCAACACCAGCTTCAAGTGCCGAACCCCTGCGGGCCCCAACACCAGCTCCAGGAGCCCAACCCCTGGGGGCAACAACACCAGCTCCAGGGGCCCAACCGCAGAGGGCAACAAACATAGCTCCAGGGGCCCAATCCCTGGGGGCCTCAACACAAGCTCAAGGGTCCCGACCCCTGAGCTCCCGAACCATAGCTCCAGGGGCCTAACCCCTGGGGCTCCAACACCAGCTCCAGGGGCCCAACCCTTGGGGGCCCCAACACCAGCTCCAGGGGCCCAACCCCTGAGCGCCCGAACCATAGCTCCAGGAGCCTAACCCCCCGGGGTCCCAAACCCAGCTCCAGGATCCCAACCCCTGGGGCCCTCGACCCCAGCTCCAGGGGCCCAACCCCTGAGCGCCGGAACCATAGCTCCAGGGGCCCAACCCCTGAGCGCCCGAACCATAGCTCCAGGGTCCTAAACCCTAGGGCCCCAACACCAGCCACAGGGGACCAACCCCTGGAGGCCCCAACCCCAGCTCCAGGGGCCCAACCCCTGGGGGCCCCAACACCAGCTCCAGGGACCCAACCCCTGAGCGTCCGAACCATAGCTCCAGGGGCCTAACCCCCGGGGGCCCCAACCCCAGCTCCAGGGGCCCAACCCCTGGGGTCCCCAAAACCACCTCCAGGGGTCCAACCTCTGAGCGCTCAAACCATAGCTCCAGGGGCCTAAACCCTGGGGTTCCCAACACCAGCTCAAGGGGCCCAACCCCTGAGCGTTCGAACCATACCAACAGGGGCTTAACCCCTGGGGGTCCCCACCCCACCTCCAAGGGCCCAAAACCTGAGCGCCAGAACCATAGCTCCAGGGGTCTAACCCCTGGGGCCCCAACACCAGCTCCAGCGGCCCAACCCATCAGGGCCCCAACACCACCTCCAGGGGCCCAACCCCTGAGCGCCCGAACCATAGCTCCAGGGGACCAACCCCTGAGCGCCCGAACCATAGCTCCAAGGGCCTAACCTCTGGGGGCCCCATCCCCAGCTCCAGGGGCCCAACCCCTGGGGGCCCCAACACCAGCTCCAGGGGCCCAACCCCTGAGCTCCCGAACCATAGCTCAAGGGTCTTAACCCCCGGGGGCCCCAACCCCAGCTCCAGGGGCCCAACCCCTGAGCGCTCGAACCATAGCTACAGGTGCCTAACCCCTGGGGTCCCCCACCCCTGATCCAAGGGCTTAAAACCTGAGCACTCGAACCATACCTCCAGGGGCCTAACCCCTGGGGGCCCCAACACCAGCTCCAGGGGCCCAACCCCTGGGGGCCCCAACACCAGCTCCAGGGGCCAACCCCTGAGCGCCCGAACCATAGCTCTAAGGGCCTAACCCCTAGGGGCCCCAACCCCAACTCCAGGGGCCCAACCCTTGGGGGCACCAACACCAGCTCCAGGGGCCAAACCCCTGAGCACCCGAACCATAGCTCCAGGGGCCTAACCCCCGGGGGTCCCAACCTCAGATTCAGGGGCCCAACCCCTGGGGCCCTGGACCCCAGCGTCAGGGGCCCAACCCCTGAGCGCCCGAACCGTAACTCCAGGGGCCCAACCCCTGAGCGCCGAACCACAGTTCCAGGGGCCTAACCCCTGGGGCCCCAACACCAGCTCCAGGGGCCCAACCCCTGGGGGCCCCAATCCCAGCTCCAGGGGCCCAACAGATGGGGGCCCCAACACCAGTATCCAGGGACCCAACCCCTGAGCGCCCAAACCATAGCTCCAGGGGCCTAACCCCCGGGGGCCCCAAACCCCAGCTCCAGGGGCCCAACCCCTGGGGGCCCCAACACCAGCTCCAGGGGACAAACCCCTAAGCGCCCGTACCATAGCTCCAGGGGCCTAACCCCTGGGGGCCCCAACCACAGCTCCAAGGGCCGAACCCCTGCGGGCCCCAACACCAGCTCCAGGAGCCCAACCCCTGGGGGCCCCAACACCAGCTCCAGGGGCCGAACCGCAGAGGGCCCCAAACATAGCTCCAGGGGCCCAATCCCTGGGGGCCTCAACACAAGCTCAAGGGTCCCAACCTCTGAGCGCCCGAACCATAGCTCCAGGGGCCTAACCCCTGGGGCCCCAACACGAGCTCCAGGGGCCCAATCCCTGGGGGCCCCAACACCAGCTCCAGGGGCCCAACCCCTGAGCGCTCGAACCATACCAACAGGGGCCTAACCCCTGGGGGTCCCCATCCCAGCTCCAAGGGCCCAAAACCTGAGCGCCATAACCATAGCTCCAGGGGTCTAACCCCTGGGGCCCCAACACCAGCTCCAGCGGCCCAACCCCTCAGGGCCCCAACACCAGCTCCAGGGGCCCAACCCCTGAGCGCCCGAACCATAGCTCCAGGGGACCAACCCCTGAGCGCCCGAACCATAGCTCCAAGGACCTAACCCCTGGGGGCCCCAACCCCAGCTCCAGGGGCCCAACCCCTGGGGGCCCCAACACCAGATCCAGGGACCTAACCCCTGAGCTCCCGAACCATAGCTCAAGGGTCTTAACCCCCGGGGGCCCCAACCCCATCTCCAGGGGCCCAACCCCTGAGCGCTCGAACCATAGCTCCAAGGACCTAACCCCTGGGGGCCCCAACCCCAGCTCCAGGGGCCCAACCCCTGGGGGCCCCAACACCAGCTCCAGGGGACTAACCCCTGAGCGCCCGAACCATACCTCTAGGGGCCTAACCCCTAGGGGCCCCAACCCCAACTCCAGGGGCTCAACCCCTGGGGGCACCAACACCAGCTCCAGGGGCCAAACCCCTGAGCGCCCGAACCATAGCTCCAGGGGCCTAACCCCCGGGGGTCCCAACCCCAGATCCAGGGGCCCAACCCCTGGGGCCCTCGACCCGAGCTCCAGCGGCCCAACCCCTAAGCGCCCGAACCATAGCTGCAGAGGCCTAACCCCTGGGGGCCCGAACCCCAGCCCCAGGAGCCCAACCCCTGGGGGCCCCAATACCAGCTCCAGGGGCCGAAACCCTGAGCGCCCGAACTATAGCTCCACGGGCCTAACCCCTGGGGCCCCAACAACAGCTCCAGGGGCCCAACCCCTGGGGGCCCCAACACCAGCTCGAGGGGCCCAACCCCTGAGCGTCCGAACCATAGCTCCAGGGGTCTAACCCCCGGGGGCTCCAAACCCAGCTCCAGGGCCCAACCCCTGGGGGCCCCAACACCAGCTCCATTGTCCCAACCCCTGAGCGCCCGAACCATAGCTCCAGGGGCCTAACCCCCGGGGACCCAAACCACAGCTCCTGGGGCCTAACCCCTGCGGGCCCCAACACAAGCTCCAGGAGCCCAACCCCTGAGCGCCCGAACCATAACTCCAGGGGCCTAATCCCTGGCGGCGTCAACACCAGCTCCAAATGCCCAACCCCTGAGCGCCCGAACGATCCCTCCAGGGGCCTAACCCCTGGGGACAACAACACCAGCTCCAGGGGCCCAACCCCTGAGCGCTCGAACAATACCTCCAGGGGCCTAACCCCTGTGGGCCCCAACACCAGCTCCAGGGGTCCAACCCCTGAGCGCCCGAACCATAGCTGTAGGGGTCTAACCCCTGGGGGCCCCCACCCCAGCTCCAACGGCCCAACCCCTGAGCGCCAGAACCATAGCTCCAGGGGCCTAACCCCTGGGGGACCCAACCCCAGCCCCAGGAGCCCAACCCCTGGGGGCCCCAACACCAGCTCCAGGGGCCCAACCCCTGAGCGTACAAACCATAGCTGCAGGGGCCTAACCCCTGGGGCCCCAACACCAGCTCCAGGGGCCCAACCCCTGGGGGCCCCAACACCAGCTCCAGGGGCCCAACCTCTCAGCGCCCGAACCATAGCTCCAGGGGTCTAACCCCCGGGGGCTCCAACCCCAGCTCCAGGGGCCCAACCCCTGGGGGCCCCTACACCAGCTCCATTGTCCCAACCCCTGAGCGTCCGAACCATAGCTCCAGGGGCCTAACCCCCGGGGGCCCCAACCACAGCTCCAGGGCCCAAGCCCTGCGGGCCCCAACAAAAGCTACAGAAGCCCAACCCCTCGGGTCCCCAACACCAGCTCCAGGGGCCCAACCCCTCGGGTCCCCAACACCAGCTCCAGGGGCCCAACCCCTGGGGGTCCCAACACCAGCTCGAATGGCCCAACCCCTGAGCGCCCGAACCATAGCTCCAGGGGCCTACCCCTGGGGGCCCCAACCCCAGCACCAGGGGCCCAACCCCTGGGGGCCCCAACACCAGCTCCAGGGATCCAACCCCTGAACGTCCGAACCATAACTCCAGGGGCCTAACCCCCGGTGCCCCAACCCCATCTCCAGGGGCCCAACCCCTGGGGGCCCCAACACCAGCTCCAGGGTTCCAACCCCTGAGCGCCCGAACGATAGCTCCAGGGGCCTAACCCCTGGGGGCTCCAACACCAGCTCCAGGGGCCCAACCCCTGAGCGCTCGAACAATACCTCCAGGGGCCTAACCCCTGGGGGCCCAAACACCAGCTCCAGGGATCCAACCCCTGAGCGCCTGAACCATAGCTGCAGGGGCCTAACCCCTGGGGGCCCCCACCCCACCTCCAATGGCCCAACCCCTGAGCGCCGGAACCATAGCTCCTGGGGCCTAACCCCTGGGGGCCCAACCCCAGCCCCAGGAGCCCAACCCCTGGGGGCCCCAACACCATCTCCAGGGGCTCAAACCCTGAGCGCCCGAACCATCGCTCTAGGGGCCCAACCCCTGAGCGCCTGAACCATAGATCCAGGGGCCTAATCCCTGGGGCCCCAACACCAGCTCCAGGGGCCCAACCCCTGGGGGCTGCAACACCAGCTCCAGGGGCCGAACCCCTGAGCGCCCGAACCATAGCTCCAGGGGCCTAACCCCTGGGGCCCCCACCCCAACTCCAAGGGCCCAACCCCTGAGCGCCCGAACCATAGCTCCATGCAGAAAATGCTCTGTGCATTACCCTGCGTGACCACAAGGTGTCACTGTTGCTCCATGCGGGAAAATTTTCTGTGTATTACCCTGTGTGGCTATATGGTGTCACTGTTGCTACATGCGGGTAAATGCTCTGTGCATTACCCTATGTGGCCATACGGTGTCACTCTTGCTAAACGCAGCAAATACTCTGGGCATTACCCTGCATGACCACACAGTGTTACTGTTGCTCCATGCGTGAAATGCTCTGGGCATTATTGTGATGGAGTGGGGACTGTCTGTGTGGGGGATGGGAGAGCAGGGGGTGACTTTAGGTCAGGGGCCCCAACACCAGCTCCAGGGGCCCAACCCCTGAGCTCCCAAAACATAGCTCCAGGGGCCTAACTCCTGGGGGCCCCAACACCAGCTCCAAGGGCCCAACGCCAGAGCGACCGAATACTACCTCCAGCGGCCTAACCCCTGGGGGACCCAACACCAGCTCCAGGGGCCCAATCCCTGAGCTCCCGAACCATAGCCCCAGGGGCCCATCCCCTGAGCGCCCGAACCATAGCTACAGGGGCCTAAACCCTGGGGCCCCAACACCAGCTCCAGGGGCCCAGCCCCTGGTGACCCAACACCAGCTCCAGGGGCCCAACCCCTGAGCGCCTGAACCATAGCTCCAGGGGCCTAATCCCTGGGGGCCCCAACCACAGCTCCAGGGGCCCAAACCCTGGGGGCCCCACCACCAGCTCCAGGGGCCCAACCCCTGAGCGCCCGAACCATAGCTCCAGGGGCCCAACCCCTGAGCGCCCGAACCATAGCTCCAGAGGCCTAACCCCTGGGGCCCTAACACCAGCTCCAGCGGCCCAACCGCTGGGGGCCCCAACACCAGCTCCAAGGGCCCAACCCCTGAGCGCCCGAAGCATAGTTCCAGATTCCTAACCCCCGGGGGCCCCAACCCCAGCTCCAGGGGCCCAACTCCTGGGGCCCTCTACCCCAGCTTCAGGGGCTCAACCCCTGAGCTCCCGAACTATAGCTCCAGGGGCCCAACCTCTCAGCGCCCGAACCATAGCTCCAGGGGTCTAATCCCCGGGGGCTCCAGCCCCAGCTCCAGGGGTCCAACCCCCGACCGCCCGAACCATAGCTCCAGGAGCCTAACCCCTGGGGGCCCCAATCCCAGCAACAGGGGCGCAACCCCTGAGCGCTCGAACAGTACCTCCAGGGGCCTAACCCCTGGGGGCCCCAACACCAGCTCCAGGGGCATAACCCCTGAGCGCTCGAATCATTGCTACAGGGGTCTAACCCCTGGGGGCCTCCACCCCAGCTCCAAGGGCCCAAAACCTGAGCGCCCGAACCATAGCTCCAGGGGCCTAATCCGTGGGGCCCTAACACCAGCGCCAGCGGCCCAACACCTGGGGGCCCCAACACCAGCTCCAGGGGTCCAACCCCTGAGCGACCGAACCATGCTCCAGGGGCCTAACCCCTGGGGGCCCCAACCCCAGCTTCAGGGTCCCAACCCCAGAGCGCCTGAACCATCTCTGCAGGGGCCTAACCCTGGGGGCCCCAACCAGAGCTCCAGTGGCCCAACCCCTGCGGACCCCAAAACCAGCTCCAGGAGCCCAACCCCTGAGCACCCGAACCATAGCTCCAGGGGCCTAACCTCTGGGGGCCCCCTCCCCAGCTCAAAGGGCCCAACCCCTGAGCGCCCGAACCATAGCTCCAGGGGCCCAACCGCTGAGCGCCCGAACCATAGCTCCAGGGGCCTAAATCCTCGGGCCCCAACACCAGCTCCAGGGCCCTAACCCCTCGGGGCCCCAACACCAGCTCCAGGGGCCCAACCCCTTAGAGCCCGAACCATATCTCCAGGGGCCTAACCCCTGGGGACCCGAACCCCAGCTCCAGGGGCCCAACCCCTTGGGGCCCCAACACCAGCTCCAGGGGCCAAAACCCTGGGGGCCCCAACACCAGCTCCAGGGGCCTAACCCCTGAGCGCCCGAACCATAGCTCCAGGGGCCTAACCCCTGGGGGCCCCAACCCCAGCTCCAGGGGCCCAACCCCTGGGGGCCCCAACACCAGCTCCAGGGGCCCAACCTCTGAGCGCCCGAACCGTAGCTCCAGAGGCCTAACCCCCGGGGGCCCCAACCACAGCTCCAGGGGCCCAACCCCTGTTGGCCCTAACACCAGCTCCAGGGTTGCAACCCCTGAGCGTCCGAACCATAGCTCCAGGGGCCTAACCCCTGGGGCCCCAACACCAGCTCCAGGGGTCCAACCCCTGGGGGCCCTAACACCAGCTCCAGGGGCCCAACCCCTGAGCGCCCGAACCATAGCTCCAGGGGCCTAATCCCTGGGGGCCCTGAAACTAGCTCCAAGGGCCCAAACCTTGAGCGCCTGAACGATACCTCCAGGGGCCTAACCCCTGGGGGCCCGAACTCCAGCTCCAGGGGCCCAACCCCTGAGCGCCTGAACCATAGCTATATGTGCCTAACCCCTGGGGGTCCCCACTCCAGCTCCAGGGGCCCAACCCCTGGGGCCCTAGACCACAGCTCCAGGTGCCTAACCCCTGGGGGCCCAAACCTCAGCTCCAGCGGCACAACCCCTGGGGGACCCAACACCAGCTCCAGGGGCCCAACCCATGAGCTCCCGAACCGTAGCTCCATGGGCCTAACCCCTGGGGCCCCAACACCAGCTCCAGGAGCCCAACCCCTGGGGGCCCCAAAACCAGCTCCAGGGACCCAACCCCTGAGCGCCCGAACCATAGCTCCAGGGGCTTAACCCCTGGGGGCCCCAATCCCAGCTTCAGGGGCCTAACCCCTGACGGCCCCAAACACCAGCTCCAGGGGCCCAACCCCTGAGAGCCCGAACCATATCTCCAAGGGCCCAAGCCCTGACAGTCCAACACCAACTCCAGGAGCCCAACCCCTGAGCACCCGAACCATAGCTCTAGGGGCCTAACCCCTTGGGCGCCAACACTAGCTCCAGGGGCACAACCCCTGAGCGTCCGAACAATACCTCCAGGGGCCTAACCCCTGTGGGCCGCAACACCAGCTCCAGGGGTCCAACCCCTGAGATCCCGAACCATAGCTGCAGGGGCCTAACCCCTGGGGGCCCCCACCCCAGCTCCAACAGCCCAAGCCCTGAGCGCCGGAAACATAGCTCCAGGGGCCTAACCCCTGGGAGCCCAAACCCCAGTCCCAAGAGCCCAACCCCTGGGGGCCCCAACACCAGACCAGGGGCCAAACCCCTGAGCGCCCGAAGCATAGCTCCAGGGGCCTAACCCCCGGGGGTACCAACCACAGCTCCAGGGCCCAACCCCTTCGAGCCCCAACACCAGCTCCAGGGGCCCAACCCCTCAGTGCCCGAACCATAGCTCCAGGGGTCTAACCCCCGGGGGCTCCAACCCCAGCTCCAGGGGCTCAACCCCTGGGGGATCCAACACCAGCTGCAGGGTCCCAACCCCTGAGCACCCGTACCATAGCTCCAGGGGCCTAACTCCACGGGGCCCCAAACACAGCTCCAGGGGCCCAACCCCTGAGGGCCCCAACACCAGCTCGAGGAGCCCAACCCCTCGGGGCCCCAACACCAGCTCCAGGGGCCCAATCCCAGAGCGCCCTAACCATAGCTCCAGGGGCCCAACCCCTGGGGGGTCCAAAACAAGCTCCAGGGGCCCAACCCCTCAGCACCCGTACCATAGCTCCAGGGGCCTAATCCCTGGGTCCCGAACACCAGCTCCAGGGGCCCAACCCCTGGGGACCCCAACACCAGCTCCAGGGTCCCAAACCCTGAGCGCCCGAACCATAGCTCCAGGGGCCTAACCACTGGGGGCCCCCACCCCAGCTCCAAGTGCCCAACCCCTGAGCGCCCGAACCATAGCGCCAGGGGCCTAACCCCTGGGGCCCCAACACCAGCTCCAGGGGCCCAACCCCAGAGCTCCCGAACCATCGCTCCATGCAGGAAATCCTCTGTGCATTACCCTGCGTGACCACAAGGTGACACTGTTGCTCAATGCGGGGAAATGCTCTGTGTATTACCTTGTGTGGCTACATGGTGTCACTGTTGCTCCATGCGTGAAATGCTATGGATATTACTGTCATGGAGTAGGGACTGTATGTGTGGGGGATGGGAGAGCAGGGGGTGACTTTTGGTCAGGGGCCCCAACACCAGCTCCAGGGGCCCAACCCCTGAGCGCCCGAAACATAGCTCCAGGGGCCTAAACCCTGGGGGCCCCAACACCAGCTCCAAGGGCCCAACGCCTGAGCGCCCGAACAATACCTGCAGGGGCCTAACCCCTGGGACACCCAACACCACCTCCAGGGGCCCAACCCCTGCGCGCCCGAACCATAGCTCCAGGGGCCCAACCCCTGAGCGCCCGAACCATAGCTCCAGGGGCCTAAATACTCGGACCCCAACACCAGCTCCAGGGCCCTAACCCCTCGGGGCCCCAACAGCAGCTCCAGGGGCCCAACCCCTGAGAGCCCGAACCATATCTCCAGGCGCCTAACACCTGGGGGCCCGAACCCCAGATCCAGGGGCCCAACCCCTGGGGGCCTCAACACCAGGTCCAGGGGCCCAACCCCTGGGGGCCCCAACAGCAGCTCCAGAGGCCAACCCCTGAGCGCCCGAACCATAGTTCCACGGGCCTAACCCCTGGGGGCCCCAACCAAAGCTCCAGAGGCCCAACCCCTGAGCGCCCGAACCATAGCTCCAGGGGCCTAACCCCCGGTGCACCAACCAGAGCTCCAGGGGCCTAACCCCTGGGGGCTCCAACACCAGCTCCAGGGTTCCAACCCCTGAGCGCTCGAACAATACCTCCAGGAGCCTAACCCCTGGGGGTCCCAACAACAGCTCCAGGGGCCCAACCCCTCAGCGCCCGAACCATAGTTCCAGGGGTCTAACCCCCGGGGGTTCCAAAACGAGCTCCAGGGGCCCAACCCCTGAGCGCCCGAACCATAGCTCCAGGGGCCTAACCACTGGGGGCCCCCACCCCAGCTCCAGGGTACCAACTCCTGGGGCCCTAGACCCCAGCTCCAGGGGCCCAACCCCTGAGCGCCTGTACCACAGCTCCAGGGTCCTAACCCCTGGGTGCCCAAACCCCAGCTCCAGCGGCCCAACCCCTGGGGGCCCCAACACCACCTCCAGGGGCCCAACCCCTGAGTACCCGAACCATAGCTCCAGGGGCCTAACCCCTGGGGCCCCAACACCAGCTCCAGGAGCCCAACCCATGGAGGCCACAACACGAGCTCCAGGGGCCCAACCCCTCAGCGCCCTAACCATAGCTCCAGGGGCCCAACCCATGGGGGCCCCAACACCAGCTCCAGGGGCCCAACCCCTCAGCGCCCGAACCATAGCTCCAGGGGCTTAACCCCTGGGGGCCCCAACCCCAGCTTCAGGGGCCCAACCCCTGACGGCCCAAACACCAGCTCCAGGGGCCCAACCCCTGAGAGCCCGAACCATAGCTCCAGAGGCCCAACCCCTGACAGCCACAACACCAACTCCAGGAGCCCAAACCATGAGCACCCGAACCATAGCTCTAGGGGCCTAACCCCCTGGGCCCCAACACCAGCTCCAGGGGCCCAGCCCCTGGGGGCCCGAACACCAGACCAGGGGCCAAACCCCTGAGCGCCCGAAGAAGAGCTCGAGGGGCCTAACCCCTCGGGGCCCCAACACCAGCTCCACGGGCCCAACCCCTGAGCGTCCGAACAATACCTCCAGGGGCCTAACCTCTGTGGGCCCCAACACCAGCTCCAGGGGTCCAACCCCTGAGCTCCCGAACCATAGCTGCAGGGGCCTAAACCCTGGGGGCCCCCACCCCAGCTCCAACAGCCCAAGCCCTGAGCGCCGGAACCATAGCTCCAGGGGCCTAACCCCTGGGAGCCCAAACCCCAGTCCCAAGAGTCCAACCCCTGGGGGCCCCAACACCAGACCAGGGGCCAAACCCCTGAGCGCCCGAAGCATACCTCCAGGGGCCTAACCTCCGGGGCTCTCAACCACAGCTCCAGGGGCCCAACCCCTTCGGGCCCGAACACCAGCTCCAGGAGCCCAACCCCTCAGCGCCCGAACCATAGCTCCAGGGGTCTAACCCCCGGGGGCTCCAACCCCAGCTCCAGGGGCTCAACCCCTGGGGGACCCAACACCAGCTGCAGGGTCCCAACCCCTGAGCACCCGAACCATAGCTCCACGGGCGTAACCCCAGGGGGCCCCAAACACAGCTCCAGGGGCCCAACCCCTGAGGGCCCCAACACCAGCTCGAGGAGCCCAACCCCTCGGGGCCCCAACACCAGCTCCAGGGGCCCAACCCCAGAGTGCCCTAACCATAGCTCCAGGAGCCCAACTCCTGGGGGGTCCAAAACCAGCTCCAGGGGCCCAACCCCTCAGCGCCCGAACCATAGCTCAAGGGGCCTAATCCCTGGGGCCCCAACACCAGCTCCAGGGGCCCAACCGCTGGAGGCCCCAACACCAGCTCCAGTGGCCCAACCCCTGGGGGGTCCAAAACAAGCTCCAGGGGCCCAACCCCTCAGCACCCGAACCATAGCTCCAGGGGCCTAATCCCTGGGTCCCCAACACCAGCTCCAGGGGCCCAACCCCTGGGGACCCCAACACCAGCTCCAGGGTCCCAAACCCTGAGCGCCCGAACCATAGCTCCAGGGGCCTAACCACTGGGGGCCCCCACCCCAGCTCCAAGTGCCCAACCCCTGAGCGCCCGAACCATAGCGTCAGGGGCCTACCCCCTGGGGCCCCAACACCAGCTCCAGGGGCCCAACCCCAGAGCTCCCGAACCATCGCTCCATGCAGGAAATCCTCTGTGCATTACCCTGCGTGACCACAAGGTGACACTGTTGCTCAATGCGGGGAAATGCTCTGTGTATTACCTTGTGTGGCTACATGGTGTCACTGTTGCTCCATGCGGGGAAATGCTCTGTGCATTACCCTATGTGGTCACACGGTGTCACTCTTGCTCCATGCAGCAAATGCTCTGGGCATTACCCTGCATGGCCACACAGTGTTACTGTTGCTCCATGCGTGAAATGCCATGGATATTACTGTCATGGAGTAGGGACTGTATGTGTGGGGGATGGGAGAGCAGGGGGTGACTTTTGGTCAGGGGCCCCAACACCAGCTCCAGGGGCCCAACCCCTGAGCGCCCGAAACATAGCTCCAGGGGCCTAACCCCTAGGGGCCCCAACACCAGCTCCAAGGGCCCAACGCCTGAGCGCCCGAACAATACCTGCAGGGGCCTAACCCCTGGGAGACCCAACACCACCTCCAGGGGCCCAACCCCTGCGCGCCCGAACCATAGCTCCAGGGGCCCAACCCCTGAGCGCCCGAACCATAGCTCCAGGGGCCTAAATACTCGGACCCCAACACCAGCTCCAGGGCCCTAACCCCTCGGGGCCCCAACAGCAGCTCCAGGGGCCCAACCCCTGAGAGCCCGAACCATATCTCCAGGCGCCTAACACCTGGGGGCCCGAACCCCAGATCCAGGGGCCCAACCCCTGGGGGCCTCAACACCAGGTCCAGGGGCCCAACCCCTGGGGGCCCCAACAGCAGCTCCAGAGGCCAACCCCTGAGCGCCCGAACCATAGTTCCACGGGCCTAACCCCTGGGGGCCCCAACCAAAGCTCCAGAGGCCCAACCCCTGAGTGCCCGAACCATAGCTCCAGGGGCCTAACCCCCGGTGCACCAACCAGAGCTCCAGGGGCCTAACCCCTGGGGGCTCCAACACCAGCTCCAGGGGCCCAACCCCTGAGAGCCCGAACCATAGCTCCAGAGGCCCAACCCCTGACAGCCACAACACCAGCTCCAGGAGCCCAAACCATGAGCACCCGAACCATAGCTCTAGGGGCCTAACCCCCTGGGTCCCAACACCAGCTCCAGGGGCCCAGCCCCTGGGGGCCCGAACACCAGACCAGGGGCCAAACCCCTGAGCGCCCGAAGAAGAGCTCGAGGGGCCTAACCCCTCGGGGCCCCAACACCAGCTCCACGGGCCCAACCCCTGAGCGTCCGAACAATACCTCCAGGGGCCTAACCCCCGTGGGCCCCAACACCAGCTCCAGGGGTCCAACCCCTGAGCTTCCGAACCATAGCTGCAGGGGCCTAAACCCTGGGGGCCCCCACCCCAGCTCCAACAGCCCAAGCCCTGAGCGCCGGAACCATAGCTCCAGGGGCCTAACCCCTGGGAGCCCAAACCCCAGTCCCAAGAGTCCAACCCCTGGGGGCCCCAACACCAGACCAGGGGCCAAACCCCTGAGCGCCCGAAGCATACCTCCAGGGGCCTAACCTCCGGGGCTCCCAACCACAGCTCCAGGGGCCCAACCCCTTCGGGCCCGAACACCAGCTCCAGGAGCCCAACCCCTCAGCGCCCGAACCATAGCTCCAGGGGTCTAACCCCCGGGGGCTCCAACCCCAGCTCCAGGGGCCCAACCCCTGGGGAACCCAACACCAGCTCCAGGGGTCCAACCCCTGAGCTCCCGAACCATAGCTGCAGGGGCCTAAACCCTGGGGGCCCCCACCCCAGCTCCAACAGCCCAAGCCCTGAGCGCCGGAACCATAGCTCCAGGGGCCTAACCCCTGGGAGCCCAAACCCCAGTCCCAAGAGTCCAACCCCTGGGGGCCCCAACACCAGACCAGGGGCCAAACCCCTGAGCGCCCGAAGCATACCTCCAGGGGCCTAACCTCCGGGGCTCCCAACCACAGCTCCAGGGGCCCAACCCCTTCGGGCCCGAACACCAGCTCCAGGAGCCCAACCCCTCAGCGCCCGAACCATAGCTCCAGGGGTCTAACCCCCGGGGGCTCCAACCCCAGCTCCAGGGGCCCAACCCCTGGGGGACCCAACACCAGCTGCAGGGTCCCAACCCCTGAGCACCCGAACCATAGCTCCACGGGCGTAACCCCAGGGGGCCCCAAACACAGCTCCAGGGGCCCAACCCCTGAGGGCCCCAACACCAGCTCGAGGAGCCCAACCCCTCGGGGCCCCAACACCAGCTCCAGGGGCCCAACCCCAGAGTGCCCTAACCATAGCTCCAGGAGCCCAACCCCTGGGGGGTCCAAAACCAGCTCCAGGGGCCCAACCCCTCAGCGCCCGAACCATAGCTCCAGGGGCCTAATCCCTGGGTCCCCAACACCAGCTCCAGGGGCCCAACCCCTGGGGACCCCAACACCAGCTCCACGGTCCCAAACCCTCAGCGCCCGAACCATAGCTCCAGGGGCCTAACCACTGGGGGCCCCCACCCCAGCACCAAGGGACGAACACCTGAGCGCCCGAACCAAAGTGCCAGGGGCCTAACCTCTGGGGCCCCAACACCAGCTCCAGGGGCCAAACCCCTGGGAGCCCCAACACCAGCTCCAGGGGCTCAACCCCAGAGCTCCCGAACCATAGCTCCATGCAGGAAATCCTCTGTGCATTACCCTGCGTGACCACAAGGTGACACTGTTGCTCAGTGCGGGGAAATGCTCTGTGTATTACCTTGTGTGGCTACATGGTGTTACTGTTGCTCCATGCGGGGAAATGCTCTGTGCATTACCCTATGTGGTCACACGGTGTCACTCTTGCTCCATGCAGCAAAAGCTCTGGGCATTACCCTGCATAGCCACACACTGTTACTGTTGCTCCATGCGTGAAATGCTATGGGTATTACTGTGATGGAGTAGAGACTGTATGTGTGGGGGATGGGAGAGGAGGGGGTGACTTTAGTTCAGGGCCCCCAACACCAGCTCCAGAGGCCCAAACCCTGAGAGCCCGAACCATATCTCCAGGCGCCTAAAACCTGGGGGCCCAAACCCCAGATCCAGGGGCCCAACCCCTGGGGGCCTCAGCACCAGCTCCAGGGGCCCAACCCCTGGGGGCCCCAACACCAGCTCCAGGGGCCGAACCCCTGAGCGCCCGAACCATAGTTCCAGGGGCCTAACCCCTGGGGGCCCCAACCAAAGCTCCAGGGGCACAACCCCTGAGCGCCCGAACCATAGCTCTAGGGGCCTAACCCCCGGTGCTCCAACCAGAGCTCCAGGGGCCTAAGCCCTGGGGGCTCCAACACCAGCTCCAGGGTTCCAACCCCTGAGCGCTCGAACAATACCTCCAGGGGCCTAACCCCTGGGGGCTCCAACACCAGCTCCAGGGGCCCAACCCCTCAGCGCCCGAACCATAGCCCCAGGGGTCTAACCCCCGGGGGTTCCAAAACGAGCTCCAGGGGCCCAACCCCTGAGCGCCCGAACCATAGCTCCAGGGGCCTAACCCCTGGGGGCCCCCACCCCAGCTCCAGGGGCCCAACTCCTGGGGCCCTAGACCCCATCTCCAGGGGCCCAACCCCTGAGCGCCCGTACCACAGCTCCAGGGGCCTAACCCCTGGGTGCCCAAACCCCAGCTCCAGCGGCCCAACCCCTGGGGGCCTGAACACCAGCTCCATGAGCCCAACCCCTGGAGGCCACAACACCAGCTCCAGGGGCCCAACCCCTCAGCGCCCGAACCATAGCTCAAGGGGCCTAATCCCTGGGGCCCCAACACCAGCTCCAGGGGCCCAACCGCTGGAGGCCCCAACACCAGCTCCAGTGGCCCAACCCCTGAGCACCGGAACCATAGCTCCAGGGGCCTAATCCCTGGGGGCCGAACACCAGCTCCAAGGACCCAGCCCCTGAGCGCCCGAACTATACCTCCAGGGGCCTAACTCCTGGGGGCCCCAACACCAGCTCCTCGGGCCCTACCCCTGAGTGCCCGAACCATAGCTCCAGGGGCCTAACCACTGGGGGCCCCCACCCAAGCTCCAAGGGCCCAACCCCTGAGTGCCCGAACCATAGCGCCAGGGGCCTAACCCCTGGGGGCCCAAACCCCAGCTCCAGCGGCCCAACCCCTGGGGGCCCCAACACCAGCTCCAGTGGCCCAACCCCTGAGCGCCCGAACCATAGCTCCAGGGGCCTAACCCCTGGGGCCCCAACACCAGCTCCAGGAGCCCAACCCCTGGGGGCCCCAACACCAGCTCCAGGAGCCCAACCCCAGAGCGCCCTCACCATAGCTCCAGGGGCCCAACCTCTGACGGCCCCAACACCAGCTCCAGGGGCCCAACCCCTGAGAGCTCGAACCATAGCTCAAGGGGCCCAACCCCTGTCAGCCCGACACCAGTTCCAGGGGCCACTCCCTGAGCGCCCGAACCATAGCTCTAGGGGCCAAAGCCCATGGGCCCCAACACCAGTTCCAGGGGCCAAGGCCTTGGGGGCCCCAACACTAGACCAGGGGCCCAACCCCTGAGCGCCCGAAGCATAGCTCGAGGGGCCTAACCACTCGGGGCCCCAACACCAGCTCCAGGGGCCCAAAGCCTGAGTGCCCGAACCATAGCTGCAGGGGCCTAACCCCTGGGGGCCTCCACCCGAGCTCCAACGGCCCAACCCCTGAGCGCCGGAACCATAGCTCCAAGGGCCTAACCCCTGGGGGCCCCAACCCCAGCCCCAGGAGCCCAACCCCTGGGAGCCCCAACACCAGCTCCAGGGGTCCAACCCCTGAGCGCCCGAACCATAGCTGCAGGGGCCTAACCCCTGGGGGCCCCCACCCCAGCTCCAACTGCCCAAACCCTGAGCGACGGAACCAAAGCTCCAGGGGCCTAACCCCTGGGGGCCCCAACCCCAGCCCCAGGAGCCCAACCCCTGGGGGCCCCAACACCAGCTCCAGGGGCCCAACCCCTCAGCGCCCGAACCATAGCTCCAGGGGTCTAACACCCGTGGGCTCAAACCCCAGCTCCAGGGCCCAACCCCTGGGGTCCCCAACACGAGCTCCAGGGTCCCAACCCCAGAGTGCCCTAACCATAGCTCCAGGGGCCCAACCCCTGGGGGCCCCAACACCAGCTCCAGGGGCCCAACCCCTCAGCGCCCGAACCATAGCTCAAGGGGCCTAATCCCTGGGGCCCCAACACCAGCTCCAGGGTCCCAACCCCTGGGGATCCCAACACCAGCTCCAGGGTCCCAAACCCTGAGCCCCCGAACCATAGCTCCTGGGGCCTAATCCCTGGGGGCTCAACACCAGCTCCAAGGACCCAACAACTGAGCGCCCGAACAATACCTCCAGGGGCCTAACCCCTGGGGCTCCAACACCATCTCCATGGGCCCTACCCCTGAGTGCCCGAACCATAGCTCCAGAGGCCTAACCACTGGGGGCCCCCACTCCAGCTCCAGGGGCCGAACCCCTGGGGCCCTAGACCACAGCTCCAGGTGCCTAACCCCTGGGGGCCCAAACCCCAGCTCCAGCGGCACAACCCCTGGGGGCCCCAACACCAGCTCCAGGGGCCCAACCCCTGAGCGCCCGAACCATAGCTCCATGGGCCTAACCCCTGGGGCCCCAACACCAGCTCCAGGAGCCCAACCCCTGGGGGCCCCAAACAAAGCTCCAGGGGCCCAACCCCAGAGCGCCCTAACCATAGCTCCAGGGGCCCAATCCCTGTGGGCCCCAACACCAGCTCCAGGGACCCAACCCCTGAGCGGCCGAACCATAGCTCCAGGGGCTTAACCCCTGGGGGCCCCAACCCCAGCTTCAGGGGCCCAACCCCTGACGGCCCCAACACCAGCTCCAGCGGCCCAACCTCTGAGAGCCCGAACCATAGCTCCAGGGGCCCAACCCCTGACAGCCCCAACACCAACTCCAGGAGCCTGACCCCTGAGCACCCGAACCATACCTCGAGGGGCCTAACCCCTCGGGGTCCCAACACCAGCTCCAGGGGCCCAACCCCTGAGCGCCCGAACCATAGCTCCAGGGGCCTAACCCCCGGGGGTCCCAACCACAGCTCCAAGGGCCCAACCCCTTCGGGCCCCAACACCAGCTCCAGGGGCCCAACCCCTCAGCGCCCGAACCATAGCTCCAGGGGCCTAACCCCAGGGGGCCCCAAACACAGCTCCAGGGGCCCAACCACTGCGGGCCCCAACACCAGCTCCAGGAGCCCAACCCCTCGGGGCCCGAACACCAGCTCCAGGGGCCCAGCCCCAGAGCGCCCTAACCATAGCTCCAGGGGCCCAACCCCTGGGGGGTCCAAAACCATCTCCAGGGGCCCAACCCCTCAGCGCCCGAACCATAGCTCCAGGGGCCTAATCCCTGGGTCCCCAACACCAGCTCCAGGGGCCCAACCCCTGGGGACCCCAACACCAGCTCCAGGGTCCCAAACCCTGAGCGCCCGAACCATAGCTCCAGGGCCCTAACCACTGGGGGCCCCCACCCCAGCTCCAAGGGCCCAACCCCTGAGCGCCCGAACCATAGCGCCAGGGGCCTAACCCCCGGGGCCCCAACACCAGCTCCAGGAGCCAAACCCCTGGGAGCCCCAACACCAGCTCCAGGGGCCCATCCCCAGAGCTCCCGAACCATAGCTCCATGCAGGAAATCCTCTGTGCATTACCCTGCGTGACCACAAGGTGCCACTGTTGCTCAATGCGGGGAAATACTCTGTGTATTACCTTGTGTGGATACATGGTGTCACTGTTGCTCCTTGCGGGGAAATGCTCTGTGCATTACCCTATGTGGTCACACGGTGTCACTCTTGCTGCATGCAGCAAATGCTCTGGGCATTACCCTGCATGGCCACACAGTGTTACTGTTGCTCCATTCGTGAAATGCTCTGGGTATTACTGTGATGGAGTGGGGACTGTATGTGTGGGGGATGGGAGAGCAGGGGGTGACTTTAGGACAGAGGCCCCAACACCAGCTCCAGGGGCCCAACCCCTGAGCGCCTGAAACATAGCTCTAGGGGCCTAACCCCTGGGGGCCCCAACACCAGCTCCAAGGGCCCAACGCCTGAGCGCCCGAACAATACCTGCAGAGGCCTAACCCCTGGGAGACCCAACACCAGCTCCAGGGGCCCAACCCCTGCGCGCCCGAACCATAGCTCCAGGGGCCCAACCCCTGAGCGCCCGAACCATAGCTCTAGGGGCCTAAATACTCGGACCCCAACACCAGATCCAGGGCCCTAACCCCTCGGGGCCCCAACAGCAGCTCCAGGGGCCCAACCCCTGAGAGCCCGAACCATATCTCCAGGCGCCTAACACCTGGGGGCCCAAACACCAGCTCCAGGGGCCCAACCTCTGAGCGCCCGAACCATAGTTCCAGGGGCCTAACCCCTGGGGGCCCAAACCAAAGCTCCAGGGGCCCAACCCCTGGGGGCCCCAACACCAGCTCCAGGAACCCAACCCTTGAGTGCCCGAACCATAGCTCCAGGGGCCTAACCCCCGGTGCCCCAACCAGAGCTCCAGGGGCCTAACCCCTTCGGGCTCCAACACCAGCTCCAGGGTTCCAACCCCTGAACGCTCAAACAATACCTCCAGGGCCCTAACCCCTGGGGGCCCCAACACCAGCTCCAGGGGCCCAACCACTGAGCGCCCGAACCATAGCCCCAGGGGTCTAACGCCCGGGGGTTCCAAAACGAGCTCCAGGGGCCCAACCCCTGAGCGCCCGAACCATAGCTCCAGGGGTCTAACCTCTGGGGGACCCCACCCCAGCTAAAGGGGCCCAACTCCTGGGGCCCTAGATCCCAGCTCCACGGGCCCAACCCCTGAGCGCCCGTACCACAGCTCCAGGGGCCTAAACCCTTGGTGACCAAACCCCAGCTCCAGCGGCCCAACACCTGGGGGCCCCAACACCAGCTCCAGGGGCCCAACCCCTGAGCGCCCGAACCATAGCTCCAGGGGCCTAACCCCTGGGACCCCAACACCAGCTCCAGGAGCCCAACCCCTGGGGGCCACAACACCAGCTCCAGGGGCCCAACCCCTCAGCGAACTAACCATAGCTCCAGGGGCCCTACCCCTGGGGGCCCCAACACCAGCTCCAGGGGCCCAACCCCTCAGCGCCCGAACCATAGCTCAAGGGGTCTAATCCCTGGGGCCCCAACACCAGCTCCAGGGGCCCAACCCCTGGGGGCCCCAACACCAGCTCCAGTGGCCCAACCCCTGAGCGCCCGAACCATAGCTCCAGGGGCCTAATCCCTGGGGGCCGAACACCAGCTCCAAGGACCCAAACCCTGAGCGCCCGAACAATACCTCCAGGGGCCTAACTACTGGGGGCCCGAACACCAGCTTCTCGGGCCCTACCCCTGAGTGCCCGAACCATAGCTCCAGGGGCCTAACCACTGGGAGCCCCCACCCAAGCTCCAAGGGCCCAACCCCTGAGCTCCCTAACCATAGCGCCAGGGGTCTAACACCCCTGGGCTCAAACCCCGGCTCCAGGGCCCAACCCCTGGGGTCCCCAACACGAGCTCCAGAGTCCCAAACCCTGAGCGCACGAACCATAGCTCCAGAGGCCTAATCCCCGGGGGCCCAAACCACAGCTCCAGGGGCCCAACCCCTGGGGGCCCCAACACCAGCTGCAGGGTACCAACCCCTGAGAGCCCGAACCATAGCTCCAGAGGCCTAACCCCCGGGGGCCCCAACCACAGCTCCAGGGGCCCAACCCATGCGGGCCCCAACACCAGCTCGAGGAGCGAAACCTCTCGGGGCCCCAACAATAGCTCGAGGGGCCCAAACCCAGAGTGCCCTAACAATAGCTCCAGGGGCCTAATCCCTGGGGCCCCAACACCAGCTCCAGGGGCCCAACCCCTGGGGACCCCAACACCAGCTCCAGGGTCCCAACCCCTGAGCGCCCAAACCATAGCTCCATGGGCCTAAAACCTGGGGGCCCAACACCAGCTCCAAGGACCCAACCCCTGAGCGCCCGAACAATACCTCCAGGGGCCTAACCCCTGGGGGCTCCAACACCATCTCCATGGGCCCTACCCCTGAGTGCCCGAACTATAGCTCCAGGGGCCTAACCACTGGGGGCCCCCACCCCAGCTCGAAGGGCCCTACCCCTGAGTGCCCGAACCATAGCGCCAGGGGCCTAGCCCCTGGGGCCCCAACACCAGCTCCAGGGGCCCAACCCCTGGGAGCCCCAACACCAGCTCCAGGGGCCCAACCCCAGAGCTCCCGAACCATAGCTCCATGCAGGAAATCCTCTGTGCATTACCCTGCGTGACCACAAGGTGTCACTGTTGCTCTATGCGGGGAAATGCTCTGTGTATTACCCTGTGTGGCTACATGGTGTCACTGTTGCTCCATGCGGGGAAATGCTCTGTGCATTACCCTATGTGGTCACACGGTGTCACTCTTGCTCTATGCAGCAAATGCACTGGACATTACCCTGCATGGCCACACAGTGTTACTGTTGCTCCATGCGTGAAATGCTCTGGGTATTACTGTGATGGAGTGGGGACTGTCTGTGTGGGTGATAGGAGCGCAGGGGGTGACTTTAGGTCAGGGGCCCCAACACCAGCTCCAGGGGCCCAACCCCTGAGCGCCCGAAACATAGCTCTAGGGGCCTAACCTCTGGGGGCCCCAACACCAGCTTCAAGGGCCCAACGCCTGAGCGCCCGAACAATACCTCCAGGGGCCTAACCCCTGGGGGCTCCAACACCATCTCCATGGGCCCTACCCCTGAGTGCCCGAACCATAGCTACAGGGGCCTAACCACTGGGCCCCCCCACCCCACCTCCAAGGACCCAGCCCCTGAGAGCCCGAACCATAGCGCCAGGGGCCTAGCCCCTGGGGCCCCAACACCAGCTCCAAGGGCCCAACCCCTGGGAGCCCCAACACCAGCTCCAGGGGCCCAACCCCAGAGATCCCGAATCATAGCTCCATGCAGGAAATCCTCTGTGCATTACCCTGCGTGACCACAAGGTGTCACTGTTGCTCCATGCGGGGAAATGCTCTGTGTATTACCCTGTGTGGCTACATGGTGTCACTGTTGCTCCATGCGGGGAAATGCTCTGTGCATTACCCTATGTGATCACACGGTGTCACTCTTGCTCTATGCAGCAAATGCAATGGGCATTACCCTGCATAGCCACACAGTGTTACTGTTGCTCCATGCGTGAAATGCTCTGGGTATTACTGTGATGGAGTGGGGACTGTCTGTGTGGGGGATGGGAGAGCAGGGGGTGACTTTAGGTCAGGGGCCCCAACACCAGCTCCAGGGCTACAACCCCTGAGCGCCCGAACCATAGCTCCAGGGGCCTAAACCCTGGGGGATCCAACACCAGCTCCAGGGGCCCAACCCCTGAGCGCTCGAACAATACCTCCAGGGGCCTAACCCCTGGGGGTCACCAATACCAGCTCCAGGGGTCCAACCCCTCAGCGCCCGAACCATAGCTGAAGGGGCCTAACCGCTGGGGGCCCGCACCCCAGCTCCAACGGCCTAACTCCTGAGCTCCGGAACCATAGCTCCAGGGGCCTAATCCCTGGGGCCCCAACACCAGCTCCAGGGGCCCAACCCCTGGGGGCCCCAACACCAGCTCCAGGGGCCCAACCCCTGAGCGCCCGAACGATAGCTCCAGTGGCCTAACCCCCGGGGGCCACAACCCCAGGTCCAGGGGCCAAACCCCTGGAGCCCTCGACCCCAGCTCCAGGGGCCCAACCCCTGAGCGCCCGAACCATAGCTCCAGGGGCCCAACCCCTGAGCGCCCGAACCATAGCTCCAGGGGCCTAACCCCTGGGGCCCCAACACCAGCTCCAGGGGCCCAACCCCTAAGGGCCCCAACACCAGCTCCAGGGGCCCAACCCCTGAGCGCCCGAACCATAGCTCCAGGGGCCTAAACCCTGGGGCTCCAACACGAGCTCCAGGGGTCCAACCCCTGGGGTCCCTAACACCAGCTCAAGGGGCCCAAGCCCTGAGCGCCCGAACCATAGCTGCAGGGGCCTAACCCCTGGGGGCCCGCACCGCTGCTCCAACGGCCTAACTCCTGAGCTCCGGAACCATAGCTCCAGGGGCCTAATCCCTGGGGGCCCAACACCATCTCCAAGGACCCAACCCCTGAGCACCCGAACAATACCTCCAGGGGCCTAACCCCTGGGGGCCCCAACACCAGCTCCTCGGGCCCTACCCCTGAGTGCCCGAACCATAGCTCCAGGGGCCTAACCACTGGGGGCCCAAACCCCATCTCCAGCGGCCCAACCCCTGGGGGCCCCAACACCAGCTCCAGGGGCCCAACCCCTGAGCGCCCGAACCATAGCTCCAGGGGCCTAACCCCTGGGGCCCCAACACCAGCTCCAGGAGCCCAACTCCAGGGGGCCCCAACACCAGCTCCAGGGCCCAACCCCAGAGCGCCCTAACCATAGCTCCAGGGGCCCAAACCCTGGGGGCCCCAACATCAGCTCTAAGGGCCCAACCAATGAGCGCCCGAACCATAGCTCCAGGGGCTTAACCCCTGAGGGAACCAACCCCAGCTCTAGGGGCCCAACCCCTGACGGCCCCAACACCAGCTCCAGGGGCCCAACCCCTGAGAGCCCGAACCATAGCTCCAGGGGCCCAACCCCTGACAGCCCCAACACCAGCTCCAGGGGCCCAATCCCTGAGCGCCCGAACCATAGCTCTAGGGG